>NW_027456706.1:0-205044 GCF_040206685.1 Ascaphus truei | reverse complement strand
AGAAGGGGGGGCTGTGTGTTCTACAGGAGGAGTGAAGGGGGGGCTGTGTGTTCTACAGGAGGAGTGAAGGGGGGGCTGTGTGTTATACAGGAGGAGAGAATGGGGGGGGCTGTGTGTTATACAGGAGGAGAGAAGGGGGGCTGTGTGTTATACAGGAGGAGAGAAGGGGGGGGCTGTGTGTTATACAGGAGGAGAGAAGGGGGGGGCTGTGTGTTCTACAGGAGGAGAGAAGGGGGGGCTGTGTGTTCTACAGGAGGAGTGAAGGGGGGGCTGTGTGTTCTACAGGAGGAGTGAAGGGGGGCTGTGTGTTATACAGGAGGAGAGAAGGGGGGGGGGCTGTGTGTTATACAGGAGGAGAGAAGGGGGGGCTGTGTGTTATACAGGAAGAGAGAAGGGGGGGGCTGTGTTATACAGGAGGAGAGAAGGGGGGGGGGCTGTGTATTATACAGGAGGAGAGATGGGGGGCTGTGTGTTATACAGGAGGAGAGAAGGGGGGGGCTGTGTGTTAGGATTTGGGTGTCATTGTGTAACACTAAATGTTCAGATGTTCAGTAGCGAAATCAACTTTACTTTTTTATGTTATGTTATATGGAATTTTGCCGCGGTAGGCGGAGGTTTGCCGCGGTACGCGGAGGTTTGCCGCGGTACGCGGAGTTTTGCCGCGGTCCGCGGTGGTTTGCCGCGGGACGCAGAGTTTTGCCGTGGTACGCGGAGTTTTGCCGCGGTACGCGGAGGTTTGCCTCAGTACGCGGATGTTTGCCGCGGTACGCGGAGGTTTGCCGCGGTCCCCGGAGTTTTGCCGCGGTCCCCGGAGTTTTGCCGCGGTACGCGGTGTTTTGCCGCAGTATGCTGCTGTGAATGAGTCAGGCTGGCTGCCGCGGTTGGGGAGTTGTGTAAGAGTTTGCACGGAGTCTGTTAGTGATTTGGTGAATTGTTTATTCAACTGGTTAATTTGAATGAAGTTTGTGGATCACACACAGCGCTGTGTTACTTGTGTGTACCTGTGTCATATTGTGTTTGGACTTGTGTGTACCTGTGTCATATTGTGTTTGGACTTGTGTGTACCTGTGTCATATTGTGTTTGGACTTGTGTGTACCTGTGTCATATTGTGTTTGGACTTGTGTGTACCTGTGTCATATTGTGTTTGGACTTGTGTGTACCTGTGTCATATTGTGTTTGGACTTGTGTGTACCTGTGTCATATTGTGTTTGCATTACTGTGAGGTGACATTTGTGAGACAGCACATTTGGTGCATGTTGTGACACCGGTTAGGGTTCCCATAGATAAAATGATATGAACCGAGATTCCCAAACCTCACAGGTCTCTTCTTCACCTGTACAGAGCTTTCCTAACCTCACAGGTCTCTTCTTCACCTGCACAGAGCTTTCCAAACCTCACAGGTCTCTTCTTCACCTGTACAGAGCTTTCCTAACCTCACAGGTCTCTTCTTCACCTGCACAGAGCTTCCCAAACCTCACAGGTCTCTTCTTCACCTGTACAGAGCTTCCCAAACCTCACAGGTCTCTCCTTCACGTGTAAAATACTGGAAGTCACATGAAGAAGAGACCTGCGAGGTTGTGAAAGCTCTGTACATGTGAAGAAGAGACCTGTGAGGTTTGGGAAGCTCTGTACATGTGAAGAAGAGACCTGTGAGGTTTGGGAATGTTGGTCCCTAAAAGGTATCAGAACCTATAACGAACCCACATTTGTCCAGGACTAGAAGAACCAGTATCAGAACTTTACACAGTATCGGAAGAACGGAAAGGGGATAAAGTGACAAATAATTTGTGTGTTTCATTTTCAGGAGCAGAGCAGTTATGGTAAGTTCCCCCTCTGTGCCCTCTGTGCCCTCTGTGCCCCCTGTGCCCCCACTGTGGCCCTCCCTGTGTCCCCTCCCTGTGTGTCCCCCGTCCCCATCATGACTTCCCCACGACCCGAGCGGGACCCCTCTCCCATTCCCAATAAAGACCATACAAATTCTTGGGAGAAATGAACAGCCGCAGCTTTATGTATAATAACAGATAAATGTCTGATATTTATTCCCTACTCAGGACTGTAACAGGGGAGGTATGTAACAGGGACTTATCACTGTTTGAGAGAAACTGCCTCTAAATCCAGCAGTGTGCTGGTTAATTGCACACAGGCAATCAACCAGACTCCACCTGGCTGATAAGGACTGTTAGAAAAGCCTGATGTGAGAAACAGGAGAGAGATTCCTTAGCTCACATTTGGTCTGACATAAGGAGAGGGAGGACTGCAGAGATTTCCTTAGCCCACAACTGGGCTGGCCTGAGGAAAATATGATGTCTTGATGCAGACAGAATTACTGTATGCTGACAGCAAGACAAGGGGACAAGACCTCTCTATACCTGGACACAGAGTGCCATAGCACACAAGGGTGCTGACCCAGGAGAACAGAGAGGCCTCCCCCTACAGTTACAACAGAATCAGAAACAGATAAGAGACTTTGTTGGTGTAGAGGGAGAGGGGAATGGCCCAGTATTAAAGGTGTTGCACCCCATATGGCCACCCCCTGACCTCACCAGGGAGGCCAGGGGTTAACTGGACTGCGGTCCAGGAATGTGGTTTTCACCTTGCTATGACATGAAAGTGTATGTTCCTCTGTGGTACTGTATTTCCACCATGTAAGTGTCTATACCACACACACACTGGGATCCATCCGGGAGGACAAGGGTTAATAGTTAAATAGGGATTATAGCCCTTTGTTTAATGTTCCCGCCTTTTCAGGCACCATTTTGCAGAAGTCCCATAGGCCGCCATTGAAGCTCCATTCATTTCAATGGCGGAGAGCGCGGTTTTGGACTTGTTTCCTTCAACGACCAGCAGATGGCGTCCGAGAGGAGCAGCGGCGGTTTCCCATTGTAAGTCAATGGGCCCATTGACTTCAATGGAGATTCCTCGACGGCAATCTCCAGGAACAGGTTGGCAGCCGTCCAAACCGCAAAACCGCAAAGAGGAAACAATGTCTTGAAAAGAGCTTTCATCACTGCTAGTTCAAGTTCAACGACAAGTGGCGTGGGAATCTGAGGTTCTAGGGCACCTGGGAATAAAATTCTTGTTGCCCCTAGCTCCTAGGCCCCCCCTCACTTGACCACCACCGGGTCCAAGAATCCAGGACCCCCAGAAAGGGTCGTGCTGGCTGCGCGGGTCGCGCCATAGGTTTCAATGGCGGCGGCAGAAGCAGCACGAGAAAACGGCTAAGTCCGAAATAAGGTAAACCATAAGCCCATATCTCCGGTTCTGGAGGGTCCAGAGGGCCGGGATTTGGGGTACCTGCAGTCACTGTTCCGGCATGGCCGCAGATCCATTCCCGGCCCTCTCCGACCAACCCGACGAAGTATGGACCACCATAAAGGTTTGGGAGTTTTTCCCATAGACTTCAATGGCGGCCGTCTCCCCATTGACTGGCTATGGTGGAGAAGTCCCATAGACTGCAACGGCGGCGGATCACCGTTGTAAGTCTATGGCGGCAGACTCCCATAGATGCCAATGGCGGAGATTCCCCGTTGAAAGCCTATGGCGGCGGAGCCCGTTGTTTTCGATGGGGATTTAGTGAAAAACTGAGATTTCTTTTTCAGCTGAGAATTTTATAATAAACTATGAAACGGTTTATGTGGTATTTGCATATCTCCGGTTCTGAAGGTCACAGCGGGCTGAAACTTGGACCCTATAGTGTCCCACTTCTGGCACTAAGGCCTGGGAAGTTTGGACCCACTGGACCTAACAGAACCGGTTATTTTAATATGTTTGTGTATTAACCATCATACTATATTTCAAAGCGGGGACAAATGCCCGTAAAGATTCCTGCATACTAAGGAATGCAAATGGTCAGGAGAGCGACCTAATGTCTAGGAAGATGGCCCTTGATCAAAGACTCAGCCACTCTAACTGTTTACATGAGGGCGGAGAAGCGTGAAGCTGGAGTGGTTTGTGGGTGTTATAACTCACACTTACAAACAAAGAGTATCCTGCCAGATACTCCATCTGGTAGACTGCCCGGCGCCCCTGATTTTGGTGTGGGGCTACAGAAATGAGACCCTCAGGGTCCCAGGACGGATGTGTCAACTAGTTGGGGGGCATGGGTTCCCACGTTAGCAATTGGATGCAGATAATTGTTCACCAATAGTCTGCACTCAATAGTAAGAATAGGGTTGCAAAGATATATGACCTGTTAGCAGCCCTACAGCTTTTGTCTTCTGATTACATCTTGATTGATACCTGATTGCTGGAGAATTGCTATCTGATACTTCTTCATTCCAACCCCTAAGTAAGTGTTACCTTCTTGTCTGTTAATTGTACTATCTTGTTGTGTTCACCTATCTAAGGAATAAATATACTTTATTATATCTAAGCCTCGTTCAGTTCAACCCAGTTATTTGGTGTAAATTATATCTTGTCATAAGTTACCGTGACAGTTGGACTGTTGTATTGTATTGTACTGTTATATATATATATATATATATATATATATATATATATATATATATATATATATATATATATATATATATATATATATATATATATATTTATATATATATATATATATATATATTTATATATATATATATATATATATATATATATATATATATTAGTGTTAATCAGCATAGCTACCCAGTTAGAGAGGGCTGGAGTAAAGGTGTAAATATTCTCCAAAGTGGAGTAGGCCTTTATTTTGTTTATTTTGAATGTTTTGCCGTGTTAAAGGAACAGGCGCAATAAAGCTGGGATTTCATTTCACCCTAATCGGTCTCCATTAAATATACTGCTGCAAACATCTCTTACATATGGTGTCAGAAGTGGGATACGAAGTGACCCTTGAAGTTCAAAGGGGCTCCGGAGACTGCCTGTGAATGTTTTGCTTTTGCCTGCATACAGTTCCTGCAAACAGCCTGAGCAACAAAACAAAGAATCGCGTGCAGAAGTGACCAGAATTAAAGGGCTACACAGGCAGGAAAGCTACACTGTACTGGAAAAAGCCACAACGCCACAGTCACACACTGGGAGGACTGCAACAGATGGTGACGCACACAAGGGACTGTGACCAGAGTCTACCCCACCACTTTTGTGAAGAAAAAAAACCCATGGGATTTTAAAATGCCGCCTAGCTGAAGTCAAATACAGACTCTGCAAGAATGGGGAAGAAAATGTGTTCCTGGTGTAAAGAGCCCAGACACAAAGAGCAGTGTCGCTTCAGGCCTTATTCGGATGATGAGGATGATCCCTATGTGGCCCCAGAAAAAAGGCAGCAGCCAGAGGAATATTTTTTTAACGTGCCAAGGAACTGCAGCAGCAAGCAATGCGCTGTGGTCCGAAGGAAGATACAGAGGTTTTACTTGGCAAGTGCACATCCAGGATCACTGATGAAAGATAATGTGTGCACAGTACTGCTGATGTTTCAGAACCTACCAAAGTAAAGAAGAAAAAGAAAAAGTCGACAGACGCCTGTGAGAACTACGAACTCTGCAAGTGAAGTCTCCCCACCTGTAGGACTAACAACTGGGGTTCTTGTGAATAGAGAAAATAGCTGCAATAGCGCCTCCTGAGGTCAGGAAGAAAAATACACCTGATACCACCAACATGGAGGACAAGATGTGGCGTTCCTGTAATGAACCCTACCCCACGGAAGAATGGCCCTTCTAGTCCCATGAGGATACGGATGAAGATATCTCTTATGGGGAACCCAAACCGAGTCACACCCACAAAACACCCCAAGAATGGTGGAGGTGCCTGAACTCAATGTGCACCGAACAAACAGGTCTCTATAACCCCAAATATTCCTGCCAGGTAACGCAACTGAAAGAAAAGCCGGGCGGATACCGTGACGCTGCTGAAGTTTCAAATAAAGACTGAGACCCCAGTATCCCTGATGGGACGGAGTCGTCCAAAACAAAAAGGTGGAAAAAGAAAAGCGGTTCTTCACTTACCGTGGAAGGAACAGACACGTCCGCAGATCCCGCGGAGGAAAAGGGGGACCGAGAGGCCCTGCAGCCTAGAGAAAATGGAAGACTCGTCACGCGGATGACTGAATATCCAGACGGACCAAGGCAGAAGTCGTGTAACCCAAAGAAGTGTCTGTCCGGTGCTAACTGTGAAGAACCCTCAACCAACCATCCCAGGGAAGCGGAGCCGGAACCAGTGAGTGACGATACCTTGACCAGCCCTGAAGACGCCCTGCAAGCTGCCGGGCATAACTGTGATCTGCTCCGTGAACGATTGAAACAGGAGATTGAAGCTAATGCCTACAAAGTGATCTGTTCTCAATCGCATTTGACTGCGGGACAGTGATGAACACAGAGCGTCGCGTAAGTAGTGACTTAGAGAACCGGATGACTGAGCTGAAGACAGCAAACGCTACTATTACCGTCATGGGGGAAAAGCAGAGCCACTTTGATAGAATGATTTCTAATCTGAAACAGAAGTATGAGGAGGCACTGAAAGAGATTCGTCTCTCAGCAAGAGGTTCGCAAGTGCCACAGAGAGGTGGAAGGTTTAGTTATTCGCCAAAGCGGAGTAGGCCTTTATTTTGTTTATTTTGAATGTTTTGCTGTGTTAAAGGAACTCGAGGGAAACACCCGGTACCTTAGTCTGAATGCACAGAGCCCCTGTCGGAAGGTAACCCCCACACAAACCTGACCTACACTACCGACACACTTTATTAAAGTGTGGCCGGTACCGCAAGCCGGGAGATTTCCCGGCTTGCTAGTGGCCGCCCCTCGGTGTGCCGCGCGTCATAGACGCGCGGTCACGCGTCTTCGGGAGCGTGCGCCCCCTGCACGCGCGTCCAGGGGCTCCCCGAGGGAGCCCTGGTGTCCCGCGATCGCGGGACAGCGGCAGGGGGTTCCGGCGGACCCGGCAGCGGTAGGGAGAGCGCCCCGATCGGAGGGCGCTCTTCCGCTGCTTCGGCGCGCGCCCGTCACTCTCGGGCGCGCGCCAGGCTACTGCTGCGGCCAAGAACGGGCAAATGCTCGAATAAACTTGGCCGCAGCAGTAGTCTGGCATGGTACCGCCTTCCCCAAAGCCTACCTAGAAGGTCACCCCCATTCTGGCCACAGCGGCCTGGAATAGTACCGCCTTCCCCAACTAAATACTTCCGGAGGTCTGCGACCTCTGTCCATGAGCCATACTGACTGAGATCCCCCCCCCCCTCCTCTCTCCCAGAGTAACATTACTCCGGCTATGAGCAAGGTAATTTAACAAGCCTTAAACTGGCATTGCGAGGCGCCACCAGCCTCACCGCCTGACAATCAGGATAACATTCCCGATAACCAATAGATGGACCTCATCCTTCCGAAATCTTTCAGTCCCCCATCCAGGTCCTCATGACACAGCTGCTGGGGGCATGGTTCCTCTGTCGTACCCACTCCTGGAACTGAAAACGAGAAACGGCATCCGCTATCTTGTTATCCAAAACCCGGCCTGTGCTTCGCCATGAACCATATATTATGACCCAGGAACTTTAGGACCAGCAACCTCAGAAGCCGGACCACCACCGGAGAAGACGCAGATAGCCTGTTTATGGTCACGAATACGCCCATGCTGTCCATTCGGAAGATGACCTCCCTGTTGACCAGCTCCGTCCCACATAGCTCCACCACCACCGCCAGTGGAAAGAGCTCAAAAAACGTTAAGTTCCCATAAACTCCTGCTGCCCCCACTCCTCCGGCCATCGACCCTGAAAAATGCCCCAAAAATCCACGGATCCAACCGCATCTGTAAGTAGATCTATCTACCCGCTCTCCACCACTCCTGGTAACTCCAGCGTACGCCTGTTATACCGCCCTTGGAAAGTGTCCCACGTTTGCAGGTTCCCCTTCAGCTTTGAAGCTTTGAAACACTGGAACTGGTTCTGCGATTGTATCCTCGACATTGCAAGTGCCAGTTGCATCTCAGACACTTTCCATTGGTAGGATCCTGGTCACGAAGTTGAGGTGACCCAGCAGGGACTGGAACCACCTCCGCATGGCTTTCTTGAGCCCCATAAACTTCCTCACCGAAGCCCTCAGTTCCACCAGCTTCCTGAGCGGGAGACGGTACTCCATCCTCACGTATCCATTTCAGTTCCCAGAAAGTTGATGCATACCGCAGCACCCTCTGTCTTGTCCTTAGCCAAAGGAACCCCGAAATGGGCCGTGAGTTCCTGAAATTCCCCCAGTAAACTCCCGCACACATCGGACCCAACCCTTCCTATGAATAGAAAGTCGTTCAAGTAGTGCAGGATACCCCCAACTCTGACTACCTCTCCTAATGCCCAATCCAAGTAGTGCAGGATACCCCCAACTCTGACTACCTCTCCTAATGCCCAATCCAAGTAGTGCAGGATACCCCCAACTCTGACTACCTCTCCTAATGCCCAATCCAAGTAGCGCAGGATACCCCCAACTCTGACTACATCTCCTAATGCCCAATCCAAGTAGCGCAGGATACCCCCAACTCTGACTACCTCTCCTAATGCCCAATCCAAGTAGTGCAGGATACCCCCAACTCTGACTACCTCTCCTAATGCCCAATCCAAGTAGTGCAGGATACCCCCAACTCTGACTACCTCTCCTAATGCCCAATCCAAGTAGTGCAGGATACCCCCAACTCTGACTACATCTCCTAATGCCCAATCCAAGTAGTGCAGGATACCCCCAACTCTGACTACCTCTCCTAATGCCCAATCCAAGTAGTGCAGGATACCCCCAACTCTGACTACCTCTCCTAATGCCCAATCCAAGTAGTGCAGGATACCCCCAACTCTGACTACCTCTCCTAATGCCCAATCCAAGTTGTGCAGGATACCCCCAACTCTGACTACCTCTCCTAATGCCCAATCCAAGTAGTGCAGGATACCCCCAACTCTGACTCCATCTCCTAATGCCCAATCCAAGTAGTGCAGGATACCCCCAACTCTGACTCCATCTCCTAATGCCCAATCCAAGTAGCGCAGGATACCCCCAACTCTGACTCCATCTCCTAATGCCCAATCCAAGTAGTGCAGGATACCCCCAACTCTGACTACCTCTCCTAATGCCCAATCCAAGTAGCGCAGGATACCCCCAACTCTGACTCCATCTCCTAATGCCCAATCCAAGTAGCGCAGGATACCCCCAACTCTGACTCCATCTCCTAATTCCCAATCCAAGTAGCGCAGGATACCCCCAACTCTGACTCCATCTCCTAATGCCCAATCCAAGTAGCGCAGGATACCCCCAACTCTGACTCCATCTCCTAATGCCCAATCCAAGTAGTGCAGGATACCCCCAACTCTGACTCCATCTCCTAATGCCCAATCCAAGTAGTGCAGGATACCCCCAACTCTGACTACCTCTCCTAATGCCCAATCCAAGAAGGAGCTGAACGTCTCAACTTAAAAACATGAGATCGAACCCCCCATTGGGAGACATAGATCTACAAAGAGTTCGTCCCAACAGGTGGAAACCTTCGGGGTGCAGGAGACGGAATTCTGACTACGTCGGCCTTTGCCATCCACGCCCCTGCCCTGCCTCCCTTACCAGATCCCTGGCCCTGCCTCCCTTACCAGATCCCTGGCCCTGCCTCCCTTACCAGATCCCTGGCCCTGCCTCCCTTACCAGATCCCTGGCCCTGCCTCCCTTACCAGATCCCTGGCCCTGCCTCCCTTACCAGATCCCTGGCCCTGCCTCCCTTACCAGATCCCTGGCCCTGCCTCCCTTACCAGATCCCTGGCCCTGCCTCCCTTACCAGATCCCAGGCCCTGCCTCCCTTACCAGATCCCAGGCCCTGCCTCCCTTACCAGATCCCTGGCCCTGCCTCCCTTACCAGATCCCTGGCCCTGCCTCCCTTACCAGATCCCAGGCCCTGCCTCCCTTACCAGATCCCCTGCCCTGCCTCCCTTACCAGATCCCTGGCCCTGCCTCCCTTACCGGATCCCTGGCCCTGCCTCCCTTACCAGATCCCTGGCCCTGCCTCCCTTACCAGATCCCTGGCCCTGCCTCCCTTACCAGATCCCTGGCCCTGCCTCCCTTACCAGATCCCTGGCCCTGCCTCCCTTACCAGATCCCAGGCCCTGCCTCCCTTACCAGATCCCTGGCCCTGCCTCCCTTACCAGATCCCTGGCCCTGCCTCCCTTACCAGATCCCAGGCCCTGCCTCCCTTACCAGATCCCTGGCCCTGCCTCCCTTACCAGATCCCTGGCCCTGCCTCCCTTACCAGATCCCAGGCCCTGCCTCCCTTACCAGATCCCCTGCCCTGCCTCCCTTACCAGATCCCTGGCCCTGCCTCCCTTACCGGATCCCTGGCCCTGCCTCCCTTACCAGATCCCTGGCCCTGCCTCCCTTACCAGATCCCTGGCCCTGCCTCCCTTACCGGATCCCTGGCCCTGCCTCCCTTACCAGATCCCCTGCCCTGCCTCCCTTACCAGATCCCTGGCCCTGCCTCCCTTACCAGATCCCTGGCCCTGCCTCCCTTACCGGATCCCTGGCCCTGCCTCCCTTACCAGATCCCAGGCCCTGCCTCCCTTACCAGATCCCAGGCCCTGCCTCCCTTACCAGATCCCAGGCCCTGCCTCCCTTACCAGATCCCTGGCCCTGCCTCCCTTACCAGATCCCTGGCCCTGCCTCCCTTACCAGATCCCTGGCCCTGCCTCCCTTACCAGATCCCAGGCCCTGCCTCCCTTACCAGATCCCTGGCCCTGCCTCCCTTACCAGATCCCAGGCCCTGCCTCCCTTACCAGATCCCAGGCCCTGCCTCCCTTACCAGATCCCTGGCCCTGCCTCCCTTACCAGATCCCTGGCCCTGCCTCCCTTACCAGATCCCAGGCCCTGCCTCCCTTACCAGATCCCAGGCCCTGCCTCCCTTACCAGATCCCTGGCCCTGCCTCCCTTACCAGATCCCAGGCCCTGCCTCCCTTACCAGATCCCAGGCCCTGCCTCCCTTACCGGATCCCTGGCCCTGCCTCCCTTACCAGATCCCAGGCCCTGCCTCCCTTACCAGATCCCATGCCCTGCCTCCCTTACCAGATCCCTGGCCCTGTCTCCCTTACCAGATCCCAGGCCCTGCCTCCCTTACCAGATCCCAGGCCCTGCCTCCCTTACCAGATCCCTGGCCCTGCCTCCCTTACCAGATCCCAGGCCCTGCCTCCCTTACCAGATCCCCTGCCCTGCCTCCCTTACCAGATCCCTGGCCCTGCCTCCCTTACCAGATCCCTGGCCCTGCCTCCCTTACCAGATCCCAGGCCCTGCCTCCCTTACCGGATCCCTGGCCCTGCCTCCCTTACCAGATCCCAGGCCCTGCCTCCCTTACCAGATCCCATGCCCTGCCTCCCTTACCAGATCCCTGGCCCTGCCTCCCTTACCAGATCCCTGGCCCTGCCTCCCTTACCAGATCCCTGGCCCTGCCTCCCTTACCAGATCCCTGGCCCTGCCTCCCTTACCGGATCCCTGGCCCTGCCTCCCTTACCAGATCCCAGGCCCTGCCTCCCTTACCAGATCCCATGCCCTGCCTCCCTTACCAGATCCCTGGCCCTGCCTCCCTTACCAGATCCCAGGCCCTGCCTCCCTTACCAGATCCCTGGCCCTGCCTCCCTTACCAGATCCCTGGCCCTGCCTCCCTTACCAGATCCCTGGCCCTGCCTCCCTTACCAGATCCCAGGCCCTGCCTCCCTTACCAGATCCCTGGCCCTGCCTCCCTTACCAGATCCCTGGCCCTGCCTCCCTTACCGGATCCCTGGCCCTGCCTCCCTTACCAGATCCCAGGCCCTGCCTCCCTTACCAGATCCCAGGCCCTGCCTCCCTTCCAGATCCCTGGCCCTGCCTCCCTTACCAGATCCCAGGCCCTGCCTCCCTTACCAGATCCCTGGCCCTGCCTCCCTTACCAGATCCCAGGCCCTGCCTCCCTTACCAGATCCCTGGCCCTGCCTCCCTTACCAGATCCCTGGCCCTGCCTCCCTTACCAGATCCCTGGCCCTGCCTCCCTTACCAGATCCCAGGCCCTGCCTCCCTTACCGGATCCCTGGCCCTGCCTCCCTTACCAGATCCCTGGCCCTGCCTCCCTTACCGGATCCCTGGCCCTGCCTCCCTTACCGGATCCCAGGCCCTGCCTCCCTTACCAGATCCCATGCCCTGCCTCCCTTACCAGATCCCTGGCCCTGCCTCCCTTACCAGATCCCTGGCCCTGCCTCCCTTACCAGATCCCAGGCCTTGCCTCCCTTACCAGATCCCTGGCCCTGCCTCCCTTACCAGATCCCTGGCCCTGCCTCCCTTACCAGATCCCTGGCCCTGCCTCCCTTACCAGATCCCAGGCCCTGCCTCCCTTACCAGATCCCTGGCCCTGCCTCCCTTACCAGATCCCTGGCCCTGCCTCCCTTACCAGATCCCTGGCCCTGCCTCCCTTACCAGATCCCAGGCCCTGCCTCCCTTACCAGATCCCTGGCCCTGCCTCCCTTACCAGATCCCTGGCCCTGCCTCCCTTACCAGATCCCTGGCCCTGCCTCCCTTACCAGATCCCTGGCCCTGCCTCCCTTACCAGATCCCAGGCCCTGCCTCCCTTACCGGATCCCTGGCCCTGCCTCCCTTACCAGATCCCAGGCCCTGCCTCCCTTACCAGATCCCAGGCCCTGCCTCCCTTACCGGATCCCTGGCCCTGCCTCCCTTACCGGATCCCAGGCCCTGCCTCCCTTACCAGATCCCATGCCCTGCCTCCCTTACCAGATCCCTGGCCCTGCCTCCCTTACCAGATCCCTGGCCCTGCCTCCCTTACCAGATCCCAGGCCTTGCCTCCCTTACCAGATCCCTGGCCCTGCCTCCCTTACCAGATCCCTGGCCCTGCCTCCCTTACCAGATCCCTGGCCCTGCCTCCCTTACCAGATCCCAGGCCCTGCCTCCCTTACCAGATCCCTGGCCCTGCCTCCCTTACCAGATCCCTGGCCCTGCCTCCCTTACCAGATCCCTGGCCCTGCCTCCCTTACCAGATCCCAGGCCCTGCCTCCCTTACCAGATCCCTGGCCCTGCCTCCCTTACCAGATCCCTGGCCCTGCCTCCCTTACCAGATCCCAGGCCCTGCCTCCCTTACCAGATCCCAGGCCCTGCCTCCCTTACCAGATCCCAGGCCCTGCCTCCCTTACCAGATCCCTGGCCCTGCCTCCCTTACCAGATCCCAGGCCCTGCCTCCCTTACCAGATCCCAGGCCCTGCCTCCCTTACCAGATCCCTGGCCCTGCCTCCCTTACCAGATCCCAGGCCCTGCCTCCCTTACCAGATCCCTGGCCCTGCCTCCCTTACCAGATCCCTGGCCCTGCCTCCCTTACCAGATCCCAGGCCTTGCCTCCCTTACCAGATCCCTGGCCCTGCCTCCCTTACCAGATCCCTGGCCCTGCCTCCCTTACCAGATCCCTGGCCCTGCCTCCCTTACCAGATCCCTGGCCCTGCCTCCCTTACCAGATCCCAGGCCCTGCCTCCCTTACCAGATCCCAGGCCCTGCCTCCCTTACCAGATCCCTGGCCCTGCCTCCCTTACCAGATCCCAGGCCCTGCCTCCCTTACCAGATCCCTGGCCCTGCCTCCCTTACCAGATCCCTGGCCCTGCCTCCCTTACCAGATCCCTGGCCCTGCCTCCCTTACCAGATCCCAGGCCCTGCCTCCCTTACCAGATCCCTGGCCCTGCCTCCCTTACCAGATCCCTGGCCCTGCCTCCCTTACCAGATCCCTGGCCCTGCCTCCCTTACCAGATCCCAGGCCCTGCCTCCCTTACCAGATCCCTGGCCCTGCCTCCCTTACCAGATCCCTGGCCCTGCCTCCCTTACCAGATCCCTGGCCCTGCCTCCCTTACCAGATCCCTGGCCCTGCCTCCCTTACCAGATCCCAGGCCCTGCCTCCCTTACCAGATCCCTGGCCCTGCCTCCCTTACCAGATCCCTGGCCCTGCCTCCCTTACCAGATCCCTGGCCCTGCCTCCCTTACCAGATCCCAGGCCCTGCCTCCCTTACCAGATCCCTGGCCCTGCCTCCCTTACCAGATCCCTGGCCCTGCCTCCCTTACCAGATCCCTGGCCCTGCCTCCCTTACCAGATCCCTGGCCCTGCCTCCCTTACCAGATCCCAGGCCCTGCCTCCCTTACCAGATCCCTGGCCCTGCCTCCCTTACCAGATCCCTGGCCCAGCCTCCCTTACCAGATCCCTGGCCCTGCCTCCCTTACCAGATCCCAGGCCCTGCCTCCCTTACCAGATCCCTGGCCCTGCCTCCCTTACCAGATCCCAGGCCCTGCCTCCCTTACCAGATCCCTGGCCCTGCCTCCCTTACCAGATCCCAGGCCCTGCCTCCCTTACCAGATCCCTGGCCCTGCCTCCCTTACCAGATCCCAGGCCCTGCCTCCCTTACCAGATCCCAGGCCCTGCCTCCCTTACCAGATCCCAGGCCTTGCCTCCCTTACCAGATCCCTGGCCCTGCCTCCCTTACCAGATCCCTGGCCCTGCCTCCCTTACCAGATCCCTGGCCCTGCCTCCCTTACCAGATCCCAGGCCCTGCCTCCCTTACCAGATCCCTGGCCCTGCCTCCCTTACCAGATCCCTGGCCCTGCCTCCCTTACCAGATCCCTGGCCCTGCCTCCCTTACCAGATCCCAGGCCCTGCCTCCCTTACCAGATCCCTGGCCCTGCCTCCCTTACCAGATCCCTGGCCCTGCCTCCCTTACCAGATCCCTGGCCCTGCCTCCCTTACCAGATCCCAGGCCCTGCCTCCCTTACCAGATCCCTGGCCCTGCCTCCCTTACCAGATCCCTGGCCCTGCCTCCCTTACCAGATCCCTGGCCCTGCCTCCCTTACCAGATCCCTGGCCCTGCCTCCCTTACCAGATCCCAGGCCCTGCCTCCCTTACCAGATCCCAGGCCCTGCCTCCCTTACCAGATCCCTGGCCCTGCCTCCCTTACCAGATCCCAGGCCCTGCCTCCCTTACCAGATCCCAGGCCCTGCCTCCCTTACCAGATCCCTGGCCCTGCCTCCCTTACCAGATCCCAGGCCCTGCCTCCCTTACCAGATCCCAGGCCCTGCCTCCCTTACCGGATCCCTGGCCCTGCCTCCCTTACCGGATCCCAGGCCCTGCCTCCCTTACCAGATCCCAGGCCCTGCCTCCCTTACCAGATCCCTGGCCCTGCCTCCCTTACCAGATCCCTGGCCCTGCCTCCCTTACCAGATCCCAAGCCTTGCCTCCCTTACCAGATCCCTGGCCCTGCCTCCCTTACCAGATCCCTGGCCCTGCCTCCCTTACCAGATCCCTGGCCCCTGCCTCCCTTACCAGATCCCAGGCCCTGCCTCCCTTACCAGATCCCTGGCCCTGCCTCCCTTACCAGATCCCTGGCCCTGCCTCCCTTACCAGATCCCTGGCCCTGCCTCCCTTACCAGATCCCAGGCCCTGCCTCCTTACCAGATCCCTGGCCCTGCCTCCCTTACCAGATCCCTGGCCCTGCCTCCCTTACCAGATCCCAGGCCCTGCCTCCCTTACCAGATCCCAGGCCCTGCCTCCCTTACCAGATCCCAGGCCCTGCCTCCCTTACCAGATCCCTGGCCCTGCCTCCCTTACCAGATCCCAGGCCCTGCCTCCCTTACCAGATCCCAGGCCCTGCCTCCCTTACCAGATCCCTGGCCCTGCCTCCCTTACCAGATCCCAGGCCCTGCCTCCCTTACCAGATCCCTGGCCCCTGCCTCCCTTACCAGATCCCTGGCCCTGCCTCCCTTACCAGATCCAGGCCCTTGCCTCCCTTACCAGATCCCTGGCCCTGCCTCCCTTACCAGATCCCTGGCCCTGCCTCCCTTACCAGATCCCTGGCCCTGCCTCCCTTACCAGATCCCTGGCCCTGCCTCCCTTACCAGATCCCAGGCCCTGCCTCCCTTACCAGATCCAGGCCCTGCCTCCCTTACCAGATCCCTGGCCCTGCCTCCCTTACCAGATCCCAGGCCCTGCCTCCCTTACCAGATCCCAGGCCCTGCCTCCCTTACCAGATCCCTGGCCCTGCCTCCCTTACCAGATCCCAGGCCCTGCCTCCCTTACCAGATCCCAGGCCCTGCCTCCCTTACCAGATCCCTGGCCCTGCCTCCCTTACCAGATCCCTGGCCCTGCCTCCCTTACCAGATCCCAGGCCCTGCCTCCCTTACCAGATCCCTGGCCCTGCCTCCCTTACCAGATCCCTGGCCCTGCCTCCCTTACCAGATCCCTGGCCCTGCCTCCCTTACCAGATCCCAGGCCCTGCCTCCCTTACCAGATCCCTGGCCCTGCCTCCCTTACCAGATCCCTGGCCCTGCCTCCCTTACCAGATCCCTGGCCCTGCCTCCCTTACCAGATCCCAGGCCCTGCCCTCCCTTACCAGATCCCTGGCCCTGCCTCCCTTACCAGATCCCTGGCCCTGCCTCCCTTACCAGATCCCTGGCCCTGCCTCCCTTACCAGATCCCAGGCCCTGCCTCCCTTACCAGATCCCTGGCCCTGCCTCCCTTACCAGATCCCTGGCCCTGCCTCCCTTACCAGATCCCTGGCCCTGCCTCCCTTACCAGATCCCTGGCCCTGCCTCCCTTACCAGATCCCAGGCCCTGCCTCCCTTACCAGATCCCTGGCCCTGCCTCCCTTACCAGATCCCTGGCCCTGCCTCCCTTACCAGATCCCTGGCCCTGCCTCCCTTACCAGATCCCAGGCCCTGCCTCCCTTACCAGATCCCTGGCCCTGCCTCCCTTACCAGATCCCAGGCCCTGCCTCCCTTACCAGATCCCTGGCCCTGCCTCCCTTACCAGATCCCTGGCCCTGCCTCCCTTACCAGATCCCTGGCCCTGCCTCCCTTACCAGATCCCAGGCCCTGCCTCCCTTACCAGATCCCAGGCCCTGCCTCCCTTACCAGATCCCATGCCCTGCCTCCCTTACCAGATCCCTGGCCCTGCCTCCCTTACCAGATCCCAGGCCTTGCCTCCCTTACCAGATCCCTGGCCCTGCCTCCCTTACCAGATCCCTGGCCCTGCCTCCCTTACCAGATCCCTGGCCCTGCCTCCCTTACCAGATCCCAGGCCCTGCCTCCCTTACCAGATCCCTGGCCCTGCCTCCCTTACCAGATCCCTGGCCCTGCCTCCCTTACCAGATCCCTGGCCCTGCCTCCCTTACCAGATCCCAGGCCCTGCCTCCCTTACCAGATCCCTGGCCCTGCCTCCCTTACCAGATCCCTGGCCCTGCCTCCCTTACCAGATCCCTGGCCCTGCCTCCCTTACCAGATCCCAGGCCCTGCCTCCCTTACCAGATCCCTGGCCCTGCCTCCCTTACCAGATCCCTGGCCCTGCCTCCCTTACCAGATCCCTGGCCCTGCCTCCCTTACCAGATCCCTGGCCCTGCCTCCCTTACCAGATCCCTGGCCCTGCCTCCCTTACCAGATCCCAGGCCCTGCCTCCCTTACCAGATCCCTGGCCCTGCCTCCCTTACCAGATCCCAGGCCCTGCCTCCCTTACCAGATCCCTGGCCCTGCCTCCCTTACCAGATCCCTGGCCCTGCCTCCCTTACCAGATCCCTGGCCCTGCCTCCCTTACCAGATCCCTGGCCCTGCCTCCCTTACCAGATCCCAGGCCCTGCCTCCCTTACCAGATCCCTGGCCCTGCCTCCCTTACCAGATCCCAGGCCCTGCCTCCCTTACCAGATCCCTGGCCCTGCCTCCCTTACCAGATCCCTGGCCCTGCCTCCCTTACCAGATCCCTGGCCCTGCCTCCCTTACCAGATCCCTGGCCCTGCCTCCCTTACCAGATCCCAGGCCCTGCCTCCCTTACCAGATTCCAGGCCCTGCCTCCCTTACCAGATCCCAGGCCCTGCCTCCCTTACCGGATCCCTGGCCCTGCCTCCCTTACCGGATCCCAGGCCCTGCCTCCCTTACCAGATCCCAGGCCCTGCCTCCCTTACCAGATCCCAGGCCCTGCCTCCCTTACCAGATCCCTGGCCCTGCCTCCCTTACCAGATCCCAGGCCCTGCCTCCCTTACCAGATCCCAGGCCTTGTCCAAAGATACATACTGCCCGCCATACAAGTCCTTGTAGATCCCACCATCACTGACAACCCATCCGGGTATGCCGGAATGAACCCGGCTCTTTCTTTAGGACAATCCCCAACGTAGAAACTCTCAGCCCCGGTAACGGGGGAGGGGAACGGTCCTGCCACTCAGCCCCGGTAATGGGGAGGGGAACGGTCCTGCCACTCAGCCCCGGTAACGGGGAGGGGAACGGTCCTGCCACTCAGCCCCGGTAACGGGGAGAGGGGAACGGTCCTGCCACTCAGCCCCGGTAACGGGGAGGGGAACGGTCCTGCCACTCAGCCCCGGTAATGGGGGAGGGGAACGGTCCTGCCACTCAGCCCCGGTAACGGGGGAGAGGAGAACGGTCCTGCCACTCAGCCCCGGTAACGGGGGAGAGGAGAACGGTCCTGCCACTCAGCCCCGGTAACGGGGGAGGGGAACGGTCCTGCCACTCAGCCCCGGTAACGGGGGAGAGGGGAACGGTCCTGCCACTCAGCCCCGGTAATGGGGGAGAGGGAAACGGTCCTGCCACTCAGCCCCGGTAACGGCGGAGGGGAACGGTCCTGCCACTCAGCCCCGGTAATGGGGGAGAGGGGAACGGTCCTGCCACTCAGCCCCGGTAACGGGGGAGAGGGGAACGGTCCTGCCACTCAGCCCCGGTAACGGGGGAGAGGGGAACGGTCCTGCCACTCAGCCCCGGTAATGGGGGAGAGGGGAACGGTCCTGCCACTCAGCCCCGGTAACGGGGAGAGGGGAACGGTCCTGCCACTCAGCCCCGGTAACAGGGGAGAGGAGAACGGTCCTGCCACTCAGCCCCGGTAACGGGGGAGAGGGGAACGGTCCTGCCACTCAGACCCGGTAACGGGGAGAGGGGAACGGTCCTGCCACTCAGCCCCGGTAATGGGGGAGGGGAACGGTCCTGCCACTCAGCCCCGGTAACGGGGGAGGGGAGAACGGTCCTGCCACTCAGGCCCGGTAATGGGGGAGGGGAACGGTCCTGCCACTCAGCCCCGGTAACGGGGGAGAGGAGAACGGTCCTGCCACTCAGCCCCGGTAACGGGGGAGAGGGGAACGGTCCTGCCATTCAGCCCCGGTAACGGGGGAGAGGAGAACGGTCCTGCCACTCAGCCCTGGTAACGGGGGAGAGGGGAACGGTCCTGCCACTCAGGCCCGGTAATGGGGGAGGGGAACGGTCCTGCCACTCAGCCCCGGTAACGGGGGAGAGGGGAACGGTCCTGCCACTCAGGCCCGGTAATGGGGGAGGGGAACGGTCCTGCCACTCAGCCCCGGTAACGGGGGAGAGGGAAACGGTCCTGCCACTCAGCCCCGGTAACGGGGAGAGGAGAACGGTCCTGCCACTCAGGCCCGGTAATGGGGGAGGGGAACAGTCCTGCCACTCAGCCCCGGTAACGGGGGAGAGGGAAATGGTCCTGCCACTGAGCCCCGGTAACGGGGGAGAGGGGAACGGTCCTGCCACTCAGCCCCGGTAATGGGGGAGAGGGGAACGGTCCTGCCACTCAGCCCCGGTAACGGGGGAGAGGGGAACGGTCCTGCCACTGAGCCCCGGTAACGGGGGAGAGGGGAACGGTCCTGCCACTCAGCCCCGGTAACGGGGAAGGGGAACGGTCCTGCCACTCAGCCCCGGTAACGGGGGAGAGGGAAACGGTCCTGCCACTCAGCCCCGGTAACGGGGGAGAGGGAACGGTCCTGCCACTCAGCCCCGGTAACGGGGGAGGGGAGAACGGTCCTGCCACTCAGCCCCGGTAACGGGGAAGGGGAACGGTCCTGCCACTCAGACCCGGTAACGGGGGAGAGGGGAACGGTCCTGCCACTCAGACCCGGTAACGGGGAGAGGGGAACGGTCCTGCCACTCAGCCCCGGTAACGGGGGAGAGGAGAACGGTCCTGCCACTCAGCCCCGGTAATGGGGGAGAGGGGAACGGTCCTGCCACTCAGCCCCGGTAACGGGGGAGGGGAACGGTCCTGCCACTCAGCCCCGGTAACGGGGGAGAGGGGAACGGTCCTGCCACTCAGCCCCGGTAATGGGGGAGAGGGGAACGGTCCTGCCACTCAGCCCCGGTAACGGGGGAGAGGGGAACGGTCCTGCCATTCTGCCCCGGTAATGGGGGAGAGGGGAACGGTCCTGCCACTCAGCCCCGGTAACGGGGAGAGGGGAACGGTCCTGCCACTCAGCCCCGGTAACGGGGGAGGGGAACGGTCCTGCCACTCAGCCCCGGTAACGGGGGAGGGGAACGGTCCTGCCACTCAGCCCCGGTAATGGGGGAGGGGAACGGTCCTGCCACTTAGCCTCGGTAACGGGGAGAGGGGAACGGTCCTGCCACTCAGCCCCGGTAATGGGGGAGGGGAACGGTCCTGCCACTCAGCCCCGGTAACGGGGGAGGGGAGAACGGTCCTGCCACTCAGCCCCGGTAACGGGGAGAGGGGAACGGTCCTGCCACTCAGCCCCGGTAACGGGGGAGAGGGGAACGGTCCTGCCACTCAGCCCCGGTAATGGGGGAGAGGGGAACGGTCCTGCCACTCAGCCCCGGTAATGGGGGAGAGGGGAACGGTCCTGCCACTCAGCCCCGGTAACGGGGGAGGGGAGACCGGTCCTGCCACTCAGCCCCGGTAACGGGGGGGAGGGGAACGGTCCTGCCACTCAGCCCCGGTAACGGGGGAGAGGGGAACGGTCCTGCCACTCAGCCCCGGTAACGGGGAGAGGGGAACGGTCCTGCCACTCAGCCCCGGTAACGGGGGAGGGGAGAACGGTCCTGCCACTCAGCCCCGGTAACAGGGGAGAGGAGAACGGTCCTGCCACTCAGCCCCGGTAACGGGGGAGAGGGGAACGGTCCTGCCACTCAGCCCCGGTAACGGGGGAGGGGAACGGTCCTGCCACTCAGCCCCGGTAACGGGGGAGAGGGGAACGGTCCTGCCACTCAGCCCCGGTAACGGGGGAGAGGGAAACGGTCCTGCCACTCAGGCCCGGTAACGGGGGAGAGGGAAACGGTCCTGCCACTCAGGCCCGGTAACGGGGGAGGGGAACGGTCCTGCCACTCAGCCCCGGTAACGGGGGAGAGGGAAACGGTCCTGCCACTCAGGCCCGGTAACGGGGGAGGGGAACGGTCCTGCCACTCAGCCCCGGTAACGGGGGAGAGGGGAACGGTCCTGCCACTCAGCCCCGGTAACGGGGGAGAGGGAAACGGTCCTGCCACTCAGCCCCGGTAACGGGGGAGGGGAGAACGGTCCTGCCATTCTGCCACACCCACCTCCTTTGCTATTTTTGCCCGTGCTACCCCCGAGGTGCATCTCCTTCTACATAGGGGAACCTCCACCTCCCTAACAGAGATCCCAAACCACTTCTACACCCCGTCCCTAACCGCTCCGCTGCCTCCTTATTTGGGTAGCCGTCTTATCGCCGCCCCCGGGGTCCTCGCTCTTTGCCCCAGCCTCTCCACTTGCTCCTTTCTTGAATCCACCCACGCCCTTTTGAAAACACTTGGTTACCCCCGCAGCAGCTGCACTCATGTCTAAACCGACACCCAGTGACCCCCATACTGCAGCAAGGACCCCCTTTCTTATGCGGCGGCCCAGCTTGCTGCGAGCTGCCGACACCGGCCAGAAAATGAGTTGGCTTTATGCTGCACCACGGATCCACGGATCCACGGATCCACGGATCCACGGATCCACGGATCCACGGCCTTCACCTCCCACCGCAATTGCTTCTTAATCGCCATTTTCTGCCTGAAGTTCCTGTCGTACCCCAACCCCCCGAACCCCCATAATACTTATAGGCCTCCCAAATGGTATTCACACACTTGCAGAGCATTGCTCCGGGGTCTTCTCCCCGATCACGCTGGCTAAAATGGCGAAGGCCTGCAGCCAGTCCACAAAATAGTTGGGAGCTGCCTCCTCTCCCTCCCTGTCTGCGCCTGTCCGCCACTCTGCGCCCGCCTGCCACTCTGCGTCTGCCACTCTGCGCCCGCCTGCCACTCTGCACCCGTCTGCCACTCTGCGCCCGTCTGCCACTCTGCGCCTGTCACTCTGCGCCCGTCTGCCACTCTGCGCCCGTCTGCCACTCTGCGCCTGTCACTCTGCGCCCGTCTGCCACTCTGCGCCTGTCTGCCACTCTGCGCCCGTCTGCCACTCTGCGCCCGTCTGCCACTCTGCTCCCGTCTGCCACTCTGCGCCCGTCTGCCTCTCTGCGCCCGTCTGCCACTCTGCGCCTGCCACTCTGCGCCCGTCTGCCACTCTGCGCCCACCTGCCACTCTGCGCCTGCCACTCTGCGCCTGCCACTCTGCGCCCGCCTGCCACTCTGCGCCTGCCACTCTGCGCCCCTCTGCCACTCTGCGCCTGCCACTCTGCGCCCGCCTGCCACTCTGCGCCTGCCACTCTTCGCCCCTCTGCCACTCTGCGCCTGCCACTCTGCGCCTGCCACTATGCGCCCGCCTGCCACTCTGCACCCGTCTGCCACTCTGCGCCCGTCTGCCACTCTGCGCCTGCCACTCTGCGCCTGCCACTCTGCGCCCGTCTGCCACTCTGCGCCCCTCTGCCACTCTGCGCCTGCCACTCTGCGCCCGCCTGCCACTCTGCGCCCGTCTGCCACTCTGCGCCCGTCTGCCACTCTGCGCCCGTCTGCTACTCTGCGCCCGCCTGCCACTCTGCGCCCGCCACTCTGCGCCCGTCTGCCACTCTGCGCCTGTCTGCCACTCTGCGTCTGCCACTCTGCGCCCCTCTGCCACTCTGCGCCCGTCTGCCACTCTGCGCCTGCCACTCTGCGCCCCTCTGCCACTCTGCGCCTGCCACTCTGCGCCCGCCTGCCACTCTGCGCCTGCCACTCTGCGCCCCTCTGCCACTCTGCGCCTGCCACTCTGCGCCTGCCACTATGCGCCCGCCTGCCACTCTGCACCCGTCTGCCACTCTGCGCCTGCCACTCTGCGCCCGTCTGCCACTCTGCGCCTGCCACTCTGCGCCTGCCACTCTGCGCCCGTCTGCCACTCTGCGCCCCTCTGCCACTCTGCGCCTGCCACTCTGTGCCCGCCTGCCACTCTGCGCCCGTCTGCCACTCTGCGCCCGTCTGCCACTCTGCGCCCGTCTGCTACTCTGCGCCCGCCTGCCACTCTGCGCCCGCCACTCTGCGCCCGTCTGCCACTCTGCGCCCGTCTGCCACTCTGCGTCTGCCACTCTGCGCCCCTCTGCCACTCTGCGCCCGTCTGCCACTCTGCGCCCATCTGCCACTCTGCGCCTGCCACTCTGCGCCCGCCTGCCACTCTGCGCCCGTCTACCACTCTGCGCCTGCCACTCTGCGCCCGTCTGCCACTCTGCGCCTGCCACTCTGCGCCCGTCTGCCACTCTGCGCCCACCTGCCACTCTGCGCCTGCCTGCCACTCTGCGCCCCTCTGCCACTCTGCGCCCGCCTGCCACTCTGCGCCTGCCACTCTGCGCCCGCCTGCCACTCTGCGCCCGCCTGCCACTCTGCACCCGTCTGCCACTCTGCGCCCGTCTGCCACTCTGCGCCCGTCTGCCACTCTGCGCCCCTCTGCGCCCGTCTGCCACTCTGCGCCCGCCTGCCACTCTGCGCCCGCCTGCCACTCTGCGCCCGCCACTCTGCGCCCGCCTGCCACTCTGCGCCCGTCTGCCACTCTGCGCCTGTCTGCCACTCTGCGCCCGTCTGCCACTCTGCGCCTGCCACTCTGCACCCGCCTGCCACTCTGCGCCCGTCTGCCACTCTGTGCCCGTCTGCCACTCTGCACCCGTCTGCCACTCTGCGCCCCTCTGCCACTCTGCGCCCGCCTGCCACTCTGCGCCCGTCTGCCACTCTGTGCCCGTCTGCCACTCTGCGCCCGTCTGCTACTCTGCGCCCGTCTGCCACTCTGTGCCCATCTGCCACTCTGCGCCCGTCTGCCACTCTGTGCCCGTCTGCCACTCTGC
The DNA here is from genome assembly GCF_040206685.1 of Ascaphus truei. Lineage (NCBI taxonomy): Eukaryota > Metazoa > Chordata > Amphibia > Anura > Ascaphidae > Ascaphus > Ascaphus truei. The sequence goes on along the minus strand of NW_027456706.1, from coordinate 181,114 downwards.
ACCCGTCTGCCACTCTGCGCCTGCCACTCTGCGCCCGTCTGCCACTCTGCGCCCACCTGCCACTCTGCGCCCATCTGCCACTCTGCGCCCGCCTGCCACTCTGCGCCCGTCTGCCACTCTGCACCCGTCTGCCACTCTGCGCCCCTCTGCCACTCTGCGCCCGCCTGCCACTCTGCGCCCGCCTGCCACTCTGCGCCCGTCTGCCACTCTGTGCCCGTCTGCCACTCTGCACCCGTCTGCCACTCTGCGCCCGTCTGCCACTCTGCGCCCGCCCGCCACTCTGCGCCCACCCGCCACTCTGCGTCCCTCTGCCACTCTGCGCCCCTCTGCCACTCTGCGCCCGCCTGCCACTCTGCAACCGTCTGCCACTCTGCGCCCGCCACTCTGCGCCTGCCACTCTGCGCCCGTCTGCCACTCTGCGTCTGCCACTCTGCGCCCGCCTGCCACTCTGCGCCCGTCTGCCACTCTGCGCCCGCCTGCCACTCTGCGCCCGTCTGCCACTCTGCGCCCGTCTGCCACTCTGCGCCCGCCTGCCACTCTGCGCCCGTCTGCCACTCTGCGCCCGTCTGCCACTCTGCGCCTGTCTGCCACTCTGCGCCCGTCTGCCACTCTGCGCCCACCTGCCACTCTGCGCCCGTCTGCCACTCTGCGCCCGTCTGCCACTCTGCGCCCCTCTGCCACTCTGCGTCTGCCACTCTGCGCCCGTCTGCCACTCTGCGCCCGTCTGCCACTCTGCGCCCGCCACTCTGCGCCCGTCTGCCACTCTGCGCCCGCCACTCTGCGCCCGTCTGCCACTCTGCGTCTGCCACTCTGCGCCCGCCTGCCACTCTGCGCCCGTCTGCCACTCTGCGCCCGCCTGCCACTCTGCGCCCGTCTGCCACTCTGCGCCCACCTGCCACTCTGCGCCCGTCTGCCACTCTGCGCCCACCTGCCACTCTGCGCCCGCCTGCCACTCTGCGCCCACCTGCCACTCTGCGCCCGCCTGCCACTCTGCGCCCACCTGCCACTCTGCGCCCGCCTGCCACTCTGCGCCCGCCTGCCACTCTGCGCCCACCTGCCACTCTGCACCTGCCACTCTGCGCCCACCTGCCACTCTGCGCCCGTCTGCCACTCTGCGCCCGCCTGCCACTCTGCGCCCACCTGCCACTCTGCGCCCGTCTGCCACTCTGCGCCCGCCTGCCACTCTGCGCCCGCCTGCCACTCTGCGCCTGCCACTCTGCACCCGTCTGCCACTCTGCGCCCACCTGCCACTCTGCGCCCACCTGCCACTCTGCGCCCGTCTGCCACTCTGCGCCCCTCTGCCACTCTGCGTCTTCCACTCTGCGTCTGCCACTCTGCGCCCGCCTGCCACTCTGCGCCCGTCTGCCACTCTGCGCCCGTCTGCCACTCTGCGCCCGTCTGCCACTCTGCGCCCGCCTGCCACTCTGCGCCTGCCACTCTGCGCCTGCCACTCTGCGCCCGTCTGCCACTCTGCGCCCACCTGCCACTCTGCGCCCGTCTGCCACTCTGCGCCCGTCTGCCACTCTGCGCCCCTCTGCCACTCTGCGTCTGCCACTCTGCGTCTGCCACTCTGCGCCCGTCTGCCACTCTGCGCCCGTCTGCCACTCTGCGCCCGTCTGCCACTCTGCGCCCGTCTGCCACTCTGCGCCCGTCTGCCACTCTGCGCCCGCCTGCCACTCTGCGCCCGTCTGCCACTCTGTGCCCGTCTGCCACTCTGCACCCGCCTGCCACTCTGCGCCCGTCTGCCACTCTGTGCCCGTCTGCCACTCTGCACCCGCCTGCCACTCTGCGCCCGTCTGCCACTCTGCGCCCGCCTGCCACTCTGCGCCCGCCTGCCACTCTGCGCCCGTCTGCCACTCTGTGCCCGTCTGCCACTCTGCACCCGTCTGCCACTCTGCGCCCGTCTGCTACTCTGCGCCCGTCTGCCACTCTGTGCCCATCTGCCACTCTGCGCCCGTCTGCCACTCTGTGCCCGTCTGCCACTCTGCACCCGTCTGCCACTCTGCGCCTGCCACTCTGCGCCCGTCTGCCACTCTGCGCCCACCTGCCACTCTGCGCCCATCTGCCACTCTGCGCCCGCCTGCCACTCTGCACCCGCCTGCCACTCTGCGCCCGTCTGCCACTCTGTGCCCGTCTGCCACTCTGCACCCGTCTGCCACTCTGCGCCCCTCTGCCACTCTGCGCCCGCCTGCCACTCTGCGCCCGTCTGCCACTCTGTGCCCGTCTGCCACTCTGCGCCCGTCTGCTACTCTGCGCCCGTCTGCCACTCTGTGCCCATCTGCCACTCTGCGCCCGTCTGCCACTCTGTGCCCGTCTGCCACTCTGCACCCGTCTGCCACTCTGCGCCTGCCACTCTGCGCCCGTCTGCCACTCTGCGCCCACCTGCCACTCTGCGCCCATCTGCCACTCTGCGCCCGTCTGCCACTCTGCGCCCGTCTGCCACTCTGTGCCCGTCTGCCACTCTGCACCCGTCTGCCACTCTGCGCCCCTCTGCCACTCTGCGCCCGCCTGCCACTCTGCGCCCGCCTGCCACTCTGCGCCCGTCTGCCACTCTGTGCCCGTCTGCCACTCTGCACCCGTCTGCCACTCTGCGCCCGTCTGCCACTCTGCGCCCGCCCGCCACTCTGCGCCCACCCGCCACTCTGCGTCCCTCTGCCACTCTGCGCCCCTCTGCCACTCTGCGCCCGCCTGCCACTCTGCACCCGTCTGCCACTCTGCGCCCGCCACTCTGCGCCTGCCACTCTGCGCCCGTCTGCCACTCTGCGTCTGCCACTCTGCGCCCGCCTGCCACTCTGCGCCCGTCTGCCACTCTGCGCCCGCCTGCCACTCTGCGCCCGTCTGCCACTCTGCGCCCGTCTGCCACTCTGCGCCCGCCTGCCACTCTGCGCCCGTCTGCCACTCTGCGCCCGTCTGCCACTCTGCGCCCGCCTGCCACTCTGCGCCCGTCTGCCACTCTGCGCCCACCTGCCACTCTGCGCCCGTCTGCCACTCTGCGCCCGTCTGCCACTCTGCGCCCCTCTGCCACTCTGCGTCTGCCACTCTGCGCCCGTCTGCCACTCTGCGCCCGTCTGCCACTCTGCGCCCGCCACTCTGCGCCCGTCTGCCACTCTGCGCCCGCCACTCTGCGCCCGTCTGCCACTCTGCGTCTGCCACTCTGCGCCCGCCTGCCACTCTGCGCCCGTCTGCCACTCTGCGCCCGCCTGCCACTCTGCGCCCGTCTGCCACTCTGCGCCCACCTGCCACTCTGCGCCCGTCTGCCACTCTGCGCCCACCTGCCACTCTGCGCCCGCCTGCCACTCTGCGCCCACCTGCCACTCTGCGCCCGCCTGCCACTCTGCGCCCACCTGCCACTCTGCGCCCGCCTGCCACTCTGCGCCCGCCTGCCACTCTGCGCCCACCTGCCACTCTGCGCCCGTCTGCCACTCTGCGCCCGCCTGCCACTCTGCGCCCACCTGCCACTCTGCGCCCGTCTGCCACTCTGCGCCCGCCTGCCACTCTGCGCCCGTCTGCCACTCTGCGCCCGTCTGCCACTCTGCGCCCGTCTGCCACTCTGCGCCCGCCTGCCACTCTGCGCCCGCCTGCCACTCTGCGCCCGTCTGCCACTCTGCGCCCGCCTGCCACTCTGCGCCCGTCTGCCACTCTGCGCCCGTCTGCCACTCTGCGCCCGTCTGCCACTCTGCGCCCCTCTGCCACTCTGCGTCTGCCACTCTGCGCCCGTCTGCCACTCTGCGCCCGTCTGCCACTCTGCGCCCGCCACTCTGCGCCCGTCTGCCACTCTGCGCCCCTCTGCCACTCTGCGTCTGCCACTCTGCGCCCGTCTGCCACTCTGCGCCCGTCTGCCACTCTGCGCCCGCCACTCTGCGCCCGTCTGCCACTCTGCGCCCGCCACTCTGCGCCCGTCTGCCACTCTGCGTCTGCCACTCTGCGCCCGCCTGCCACTCTGCGCCCGTCTGCCACTCTGCGCCCGCCTGCCACTCTGCGCCCGTCTGCCACTCTGCGCCCACCTGCCACTCTGCGCCCGTCTGCCACTCTGCGCCCACCTGCCACTCTGCGCCCGCCTGCCACTCTGCGCCCACCTGCCACTCTGCGCCCGCCTGCCACTCTGCGCCCACCTGCCACTCTGCGCCCGCCTGCCACTCTGCGCCCGCCTGCCACTCTGCGCCTGTCACTCTGCACCCGTCTGCCACTCTGCGCCCACCTGCCACTCTGCACCTGCCACTCTGCGCCCACCTGCCACTCTGCGCCCGCCTGCCACTCTGCGCCCACCTGCCACTCTGCGCCCACCTGCCACTCTGCGCCCGCCTGCCACTCTGCGCCCACCTGCCACTCTGCGCCTGCCACTCTGCGCTCGCCTGCCACTCTGCGCCCGTCTGCCACTCTGTGCCCGTCTGCCACTCTGCGCCCGCCTGCCACTCTGCGCCTGCCACTCTGCGCCCGTCTGCCACTCTGCGCCCGTCTGCCACTCTGCGCCCCTCTGCCACTCTGCGTCTTCCACTCTGCGTCTGCCACTCTGCGCCCGCCTGCCACTCTGCGCCCGTCTGCCACTCTGCGCCCGTCTGCCACTCTGCGCCCGCCTGCCACTCTGCGCCTGCCACTCTGCGCCCGTCTGCCACTCTGCGCCCACCTGCCACTCTGCGCCCGTCTGCCACTCTGCGCCCGTCTGCCACTCTGCGCCCGCCTGCCACTCTGCGCCCGTCTGCCACTCTGCGCCTGTCTGCCACTCTGCGCCCGCCTGCCACTCTGCGCCCGTCTGCCACTCTGCACCCGTCTGCCACTCTGCGCCTGCCACTCTGCGCCCGTCTGCCACTCTGCGCCCGTCTGCCACTCTGCGCCCGTCTGCCACTCTGCGCCCGCCTGCCACTCTGCGCCTGTCTGCCACTCTGCGCCCACCTGCCACTCTGCGCCCGTCTGCCACTCTGCGCCCGTCTGCCACTCTGCGCCCGTCTGCCACTCTGCGCCCGCCTGCCACTCTGCGCCCGTCTGCCACTCTGCGCCCACCTGCCACTCTGCACCCGCCTGCCACTCTGCGCCCGTCTGCCACTCTGCACCCGCCCGCCACTCTGCGCCCGTCTGCCACTCTGCACCCACCTGCCACTCTGCGCCCGTCTGCCACTCTGCGCCCGTCTGCCACTCTGCGCCCGTCTGCCACTCTGCGCCCGCCTGCCACTCTGCGCCTGTCTGCCACTCTGCGCCCGCCTGCCACTCTGCGCCCGCCTGCCACTCTGCGCCAGTCTGCCACTCTGCGCCCGCCTGCCACTCTGCGCCCCTCTGCCACTCTGTGCCCGTCTGCCACTCTGCGCCCGTCTGCCACTCTGTGCCCGTCTGCCACTCTGCGCCCGCCTGCCACTCTGCGCCCGTCTGCCACTCTGTGCCCGTCTGCCACTCTGCGCCCGTCTGCCACTCTGCACCCGTCTGCCACTCTGCGCCTGCCACTCTGCGCCCGTCTGCCACTCTGCGCCCACCTGCCACTCTGCGCCCATCTGCGACTCTGCGCCCGCCTGCCACTCTGCACCCGTCTGCCACTCTGCGCCCGTCTGCCACTCTGCGCCAGCCTGCCACTCTGCACCCGCCTGCCACTCTGCACCCGCCTGCCACTCTGCGCCCGTCTGCCACTCTGTGCCCGTCTGCCACTCTGCACCCGTCTGCCACTCTGCGCCCGCCTGCCACTCTGCGCCCGTCTGCCACTCTGCGCCCGCCCGCCACTCTGCGCCCGTCTGCCACTCTGTGCCCGTCTGCCACTCTGCGCCCGTCTGCCACTCTGTGCCCGTCTGCCACTCTGCACCCGTCTGCCACTCTGCACCCGTCTGCCACTCTGCGCCCGTCTGCCACTCTGCGCCAGCCTGCCACTCTGCACCCGCCTGCCACTCTGCACCCGCCTGCCACTCTGCGCCCGTCTGCCACTCTGTGCCCGTCTGCCACTCTGCACCCGTCTGCCACTCTGCGCCCGCCTGCCACTCTGCGCCCGTCTGCCACTCTGCGCCCGCCCGCCACTCTGCGCCCGTCTGCCACTCTGCGCCCGCCTGCCACTCTGCGCCCGTCTGCCACTCTGCGCCCACCTGCCACTCTGCACCCGCCTGCCACTCTGCGCCCGTCTGCCACTCTGTGCCCGTCTGCCACTCTGCACCCGCCCGCCACTCTGCGCCCGTCTGCCACTCTGCGCCCACCTGCCACTCTGCGCCCGCCTGCCACTCTGCGCCCGCCTGCCACTCTGCGCCCGTCTGCCACTCTGTGCCCGTCTGCCACTCTGTGCCCGTCTGCCACTCTGCACCCGCCCGCCACTCTGCGCCCGTCTGCCACTCTGCGCCCGCCTGCCACTCTGCGCCCGTCTGCCACTCTGCGCCCACCTGCCACTCTGCGCCCGCCTGCCACTCTGCGCCCGCCTGCCACTCTGTGCCCGTCTGCCACTCTGCGCCCGTCTGCCACTCTGCGCCCGCCTGCCACTCTGCGCCCGTCTGCCACTCTGCGCCCACCTGCCACTCTGCACCCGCCTGCCACTCTGCGCCCGTCTGCCACTCTGTGCCCGTCTGCCACTCTGCACCCGCCCGCCACTCTGCGCCCGTCTGCCACTCTGCGCCCACCTGCCACTCTGCGCCCGCCTGCCACTCTGCGCCCGCCTGCCACTCTGCGCCCGTCTGCCACTCTGTGCCCGTCTGCCACTCTGTGCCCGTCTGCCACTCTGCACCCGCCCGCCACTCTGCGCCCGTCTGCCACTCTGCGCCCGCCTGCCACTCTGCGCCCGTCTGCCACTCTGCGCCCACCTGCCACTCTGCGCCCGCCTGCCACTCTGCGCCCGCCTGCCACTCTGTGCCCGTCTGCCACTCTGCACCCGTCTGCCTCTCTGTGCCCATCTGCCACTCTGTGCCCATCTGCCACTCTGCGTCTGCATCTCTGTCTCCATCTCTCTGTTCACTTCCGTGTCTGTCTCTTTCTCGCCGTCTCCTGTCTCGCTCTCTCTTCACCTCTATCTTTCTCAGTCTCTCTCTCTCCTCCAGTATTAAGCTGATTATGAGCTTGTGTTTCTCCCTGTCACCTGCTCCCACCATCTGCTTCTCCAGAGGAAATATTCCATGGGCGCCAGCTCCCTTCTGTCTGTGTCACTGTGTCACCCTGCGGGGGAGGGACAGACTCATAGCTCCCTTCTGTCTGTGTCACTGTGTCACCCTGCGGGGGGAGGGACAGGCTCATAGCTCCCTTCTGTCTGAGTCACTGTGTCACCCTGCGGGGGGAGGGACAGACTCATAGCTCCCTTCTGTCTGTGTCACTGTGTCACCCTGCGGGGGGAGGGACAGACTCATAGCTCCCTTCTGTCTGTGTCACTGTGTCACCCTGCGGGGAGGGGGGGAGGGACAGGCTCATAGCTCCGTTCTGTCTGTGTCACTGTGTCACCCTGCGGGGGAGGGACAGACTCATAGCTCCCTTCTGTCTGAGTCACTGTGTCACCCTGCGGGGGGAGGGACAGGCTCATAGCTCCCTTCTGTCTGAGTCACTGTGTCACCCTGCGGGGGGAGGGACAGACTCATAGCTCCCTTCTGTCTGTGTCACTGTGTCACCCTGCGGGGGGAGGGACAGACTCATAGCTCCCTTCTGTCTGTGTCACTGTGTCACCCTGCGGGGGGAGGGACAGACTCATAGCTCCCTTCTGTCTGTGTCACCCTGCGGGGGGAGGGACAGGCTCATAGCTCCCTTCTGTCTGTGTCACTGTGTCACCCTGCGGGGGGAGGGACAGACTCATAGCTCCCTTCTGTCTGAGTCACTGTGTCACCCTGCGGGGGGAGGGACAGGCTCATAGCTCCCTTCTGTCTGTGTCACTGTGTCACCCTGCGGGGGGAGGGACAGACTCATAGCTCCCTTCTGTCTGTGTCACTGTGTCACCCTGCGGGGGGAGGGACAGACTCATAGCTCCCTTCTGTCTGTGTCACTGTGTCACCCTGCGGGGGGAGGGACAGTCTCATAGCTCCCTTCTGTCTGTGTCACTGTGTCACCCTGCGGGGGGAGGGACAGGCTCATAGCTCCCTTCTGTCTGTGTCACTGTGTCACCCTGCGGGGGGAAGGACAGACTCATAGCTCCCTTCTGTCTGTGTCACTGTGTCACCCTGCGGGGGGAGGGACAGGCTCATAGCTCCCTTCTGTCTGTGTCACTGTCTCACCCTGCGGGGGAGGGACAGACTCATAGCTCCCTTCTGTCTGTGTCACTGTGTCACCCTGCGGGGGGAGGGACAGACTCATAGCTCCCTTCTGTCTGTGTCACTGTGTCACCCTGCGGGGGGAGGGACAGACTCATAGCTCCCTTCTATCTGTGTCACTGTGTCACCCTGCGGGGGAGGGACAGACTCATAGCTCCCTTCTGTCTGTGTCACTGTGTCACCCTGCGGGGGGAGGGACAGACTCATAGCTCCCTTCTGTCTGTGTCACTGTGTCACCCTGCGGGGGAGGGACAGGCTCATAGCTCCCTTCTGTCTGTGTCCCTGTGTCACCCTGCGGGGGAGGGACAGGCTCATAGCTCCCTTCTGTCTGTGTCACTGTGTCACCCTGCGGGGGGAGGGACAGACTCATAGCTCCCTTCTGTCTGTGTCACTGTGTCACCCTGCGTGGGGAGGGACAGACTCATAGCTCCCTTCTGTCTGTGTCACTGTGTCACCCTGCGGGGGGAGGGACAGACTCATAGCTCCCTTCTGTCTGTGTCACCCTGCGGGGGGAGGGACAGGCTCATAGCTCCCTTCTGTCTGTGTCACTGTGTCACCCTGCGGGGGGAGGGACAGTCTCACAGCTCCCTTCTGTCTGTGTCACAGAGTCACCCTACGGGGGGAGGAACAGAGTCATAGCTCCCTTCTGTCTGTGTCACTGTGTCACCCTGCGGGGGGAGGGACACTCATAGCTCCCTTCTGTCTGTGTCACCCTGCGGGGGAGGGACAGGCTCATAGCTCCCTTCTGTCTGTGTCACTGTGTCACCCTGTGGGGGGAGGGACAGGTTCATAGCTCCCTTCTGTCTGTGTCACTGTGTCACCCTGCGGGGGGAGGGACAGACTCATAGCTCCCTTCTGTCTGTGTCACCCTGCGGGGGGGGGGGGGGCAGGCTCATAGCTCCCTTCTGTCTGTGTCACTGTGTCACCCTGCGGGGGGAGGGACAGACTCATAGCTCCCTTCTGTCTAGGTCACTGTGTCACCCTGTGGGGGGAGGGACAGGCTCATAGCTTCCTTCTGTCTGTGTCACTGTGTCACCCTGCGGGGGGAGGGACAGGCTCATAGCTCCCTTCTGTCTGTGTCACTGTGTCACCCTGCGGGGGGAGGGACAGGTTCATAGCTCCCTTCTGTCTGTGTCACCCTGCGGGGGGAGGGACAGGCTCATAGCTCCCTTCTGTCTGTGTCAATGTGTCACCCTGCGGGGGGAGGGACAGTCTCACAGCTCCCTTCTGTCTGTGTCACAGAGTCACCCTACGGGGGGAGGAACAGAGTCATAGCTCCCTTCTGTCTGTGTCACTGTGTCACCCTGCGGGGGGAGGGACACTTATAGCTCCCTTCTGTCTGTGTCACCCTGCGGGGGGATGGACAGACTCATAGCTCCCTTCTGTCTGTGTCACCCTGCGGGGGGATGGACAGACTCATAGCTCCCTTCTGTCTGTGTCACCCTGCGGGGGGAGGGACAGGCTCATAGCTCCCTTCTGTCTGTGTCACTGTGTCACCCTGCGGGGGGAGGGACAGACTCATAGCTCCCTTCTGTCTGTGTCACTGTGTCACCCTGCGGGGGGAGGGACAGACTCATAGCTCCTTTCTGTGTCACCCTGCGGGGGAGGGACAGACTCATAGCTCCTTTCTGTGTCACCCTGCGGGGGGAGGGACAGACACATAGCTCCTTTCTGTGTCACCCTGCTGGGGGAGGGACAGATTCCACGGGTCATTTCTGTATCTTTTCTGTCCCGCGTAATCTTCTTCCCATTTTCCTGTCTCTTTTCCAGCTGTCCCTTGATCAGCTGATCATGGATCCTCCCATCTTCTCCAAGGACGGGGATATTAATGAGGTGTGGGTTCCGGGTGTTGGCCCTGATGGGCCCCCATGGGGGAGGGGTCCATCCACTGAGACTCCCCAGGGGAAGAGCAAGGAAAGCAGTGGATTAAAGGAACCCCGAGAGATCCGGGAGATCAGCGAGATCAGCGAGATCCGGGAGATCAGCGAGAGCTACGAGGACCTGCAGAGAATTCTGACCAATGCCGGACTTCCGGAGACCGAGGAGAGAACCAAACACCCCCGCACAGGTACCGCAGACCAACACAACTCCGCACAAAGGACACAACTCAACACAACTCCGCACAAAGGACACAACTCAACTCCAAACTCAGTACAAATGAACACAGTTGAAAACAACTAAATACAATTCAAACAACAGAATACTTCTTACTACGTTTCAAGAGAAATCCACACAATACACATTAATACTACAGTATGCCACACAATACACATTAATACTATGCCACACAATACACATTAATACTATGCCACACAATACACATTAATACTATGCCACACAATACACATTAATACTATGCCACACAATACACATTAATACTATGCCACACAATACACATTAATACTATGCCACACAATACACATTAATACTATGCCACACAATACACATTAATACTATGCCACACAATACACATTAATACTATGCCACACAATACACATTAATACTATGCCACACAATACACATTAATACTATGCCACACAATACACATTAATACTATGCCACACAATACACATTAATACTATGCCACACAATATACATTAATACTATGCCACACAATACACATTAATACTATGCTACACAATGAACCAAAAAAGAGAGGGTGTGGATGATCAACTAATTTAGCACCAAATTGACAACAGTGATAATTGAAAGATCACCTGGTTACAAAACTGTAAATTAGTGAATAACAAACGGAAAACATGGAGTGAACGAGGGGGTACGGGGGGTACGAGAGGAACGAGGGGTACGGGGGGTACGAGAGGAACGAGGGGTACGAGGGGAACGAGGGGTACGAGAGGAACGAGGGGTACGGGGGGTACGAGAGGAACGAGGGGTACGAGAGGAACGAGGGGTACGGGGGGTACGAGAGGAACGAGGGGTACGGGGGGTACGAGGGGTACGAGGGGTACGAGAGGTACGAGGGGTACGAGGGGAACGAGGGGAACGAGGGGTACGAGAGGAATGAGGGGTACGGGGGGTACGAGAGGAACGAGGGGTACGAGGGGTACGGGGGGTACGAGAGGAACGAGGGGTACGGGGGGTACGAGAGGAACGAGGGGTACGGGGGGTACGAGAGGAACGAGGGGCACGGGGGGTACGAGAGGAACGAGGGGTACGGGGGGTACGAGAGGAACGAGGGGTACGAGAGGAACGAGGGGTACGGGGGGTACGAGAGGAACGAGGGGTACGGGGGGTACGAGAGGAACGAGGGGTACGGGGGGTACGAGAGGAACGAGGGGTACGAGAGGAACGAGGGGTACGGGGGGTACGAGAGGAACGAGGGGTACGAGAGGAACGAGGGGTACGAGAGGAATGAGGGGTATGAGCAGTACGGGGGGTACGAAAGGAACGAGGGGTACGAGGGGTACGAGAGGAACGAGGAGTACGGGGGGTACGAGAGGAACGAGGGGTACGAGAGGAACGGGGGGTACGAGAGGAACGAGGGGTACGGGAGGTACGAGAGGAACGAGGGGAACGGGGGGTACGAGAGGAACGAGGGGTACGAGAGGAACGAGGGGTACGGGGGGTACGAGAGGAACGAGGGGTACGGGGGGTACGAGGGGAACGAGGGGTACGAGGGGAACGAGGGGTACGAGGGGAACGAGGGGAACGAGGGGTACGAGGGGTACGAGGGGAACGAGGTTTCCCCGCCCGTGCACAACTCTGCCCGCCCCCAGGTTTCCCCACGCGCAGCCCGCGCCCCCCTAAATAATCTTGCGCCCCCCAGTTTGCGCACCGCTGATCTATACTATATTTCTAAATTTGTTATTCTGTTTGTTTGTATGTTTGTATGTCCGAAGCATCGAAATCTCACAAACAGCACCACGTAGCACAACAAAACTTTCACTGGACATTCTGCTGCGGATTTGTAGGTCAACGCAACTATTTTCAGCTTCCAATATGACTCACCTCCCAAATTATGGACATTCTAAGTTTCCATCGGGTGTCCCGTAAAAATGTTGGAGCGGGGGGGGCGTGGCTACTAAGGGAGGGGCGTGTCCTTGGTTGGATCGGGGCTGTGAGTGTGTGTGTGTGTCTGTGTGTGATGTGAGGGGGGATGTGCCGGCAGCGGGGGGGGGATGTGCCGGCAGCGGGGGGGGGGGGGGGGCAATGTGCCGGCAGCGGGGGGGGGATGTGCCGGCAGCGGGGGGGGGGGGGGGCAATGTGCCGGCAGCGGGGGGGGGATGTGTCGGCAGCGGGGGGGGGATGTGTCGGCAGCGGGGGGGGGATGTGCCGGCAGCAGGGTGGTGGGGGGGAATGTGCACATGCGGCACTGTGCAGTGTTTCGCGCCACTGCAAACACATTCTCCGGCTGAGTCTCCGGCTGAGTCCCCGCTGGCGCTGAGCACACTCATACTCGGAGTGCACTCCAAGCATGAACAAAATATATAGAGTAGACGGAACTCACTAGAGAGTAAATGAATGAACCAACGGACCTAGGAGGGCCCCAAACCCCCTAAACAATAGTTATAACCACGAGCCGCAGCACTCACTGGCTTATAGAAAAGTATAGTACCACGGATTATGCCACTAGAGAAAATATTTAATACTAGCTGAGAGCCCCAGCAAAACACAGCAGGGGTAGGGTAATCAGGGGGGCAACGTTTCGGGGGACACCCCTTTCTCAAGCCCGTTCCCTCAGGTCTTGGATGACCATAAGGTACTTCCCTTGTACCCTAGTGCCCCAATGACCAGAGCAGAACTCAGAGACCTAAAGAGTATCAGTTCAAAGCTTAAATCAAGCAGAACCAGTCCTGGCTGCAGCAGGGAGAGTATGAATGGCAGAACCAGTCCTGGGTGCAGCAGGGAGAGTATGAACGGCAGAACCAGTCCTGGGTGCAGCAGGGAGAGTATGAATGGCAGAACCAGTCCTGGGTGCAGCAGGGAGAGTATGAATGGCAGAACCAGTCCTGGGTGCAGCAGGGAGAGTATGAACGGCAGAACCAGTCCTGGGTGCAGCAGGGAGAGTATGAATGGCAGAACCAGTCCTGGGTGCAGCAGGGAGAGTATGAATGGCAGAACCAGTCCTGGGTGCAGCAGGGAGAGTATGAACGGCAGAACCAGTCCTGGGTGCAGCAGGGAGAGTATGAATGACAGAACCAGTCCTGGGTGCAGCAGGGAGAGTTTGAACGGCAGAACCAGTCCTGGGTGCAGCAGGGAGAGTATGAATGGCAGAACCAGTCCTGGGTGCAGCAGGGAGAGTATGAACGGCAGAACCAGTCCTGGGTGCAGCAGGGAGAGTATGAATGGCAGAACCAGTCCTGGTTGCAGCAGGGAGAGTATGAATGGCAGAACCAGTCCTGGTTGCAGCAGGGAGAGTATGAATGGCAGAACCAGTCCTGGTTGCAGCAGGGAGAGTATGAATGGCAGAACCAGTCCTGGGTGCAGCAGGGAGAGTATGAATGGCAGAACCAGTCCTGGTTGCAGCAGGGAGAGTATGAATGGCAGAACCAGTCCTGGTTGCAGCAGGGAGAGTATGAATGGCAGAACCAGTCCTGGGTGCAGCAGGGAGAGTATGAATGGCAGAACCAGTCCTGGGTGCAGCAGGGAGAGTATGAACGGCAGAACCAGTCCTGGGTGCAGCAGGGAGAGTATGAATGGCAGAACCAGTCCTGGGTGCAGCAGGGAGAGTATGAATGGCAGAACCAGTCCTGGGTGCAGCAGGGAGAGTATGAATGGCAGAACCAGTCCTGGGTGCAGCAGGGAGAGTATGAACGGCAGAACCAGTCCTGGGTGCAGCAGGGAGAGTATGAATGGCAGAACCAGTCCTGGGTGCATCAGGGAGAGTATGAATGGCAGAACCAGTCCTGGGTGCAGCAGGGAGAGTATGAATGGCAGAACCAGTCCTGGGTGCAGCAGGGAGAGTATGAATGGCAGAACCAGTCCTGGGTGCAGCAGGGAGAGTATGAACGGCAGAACCAGTCCTGGGTGCAGCAGGGAGAGTATGAATGGCAGAACCAGTCCTGGGTGCCCCCGAGAGAGTATGAACGGCAGAACCAGTCCTGGGTGCAGCAGGGAGAGTATGAATGGCAGAACCAGTCCTGGGTGCAGCAGGGAGAGTATGAATGGCAGAACCAGTCCTGGGTGCAGCAGGGAGAGTATGAATGGCAGAACCAGTCCTGGGTGCAGCAGGGAGAGTATGAATGGCAGAACCAGTCCTGGGTGCAGCAGGGAGAGTATGAACGGCAGAACCAGTCCTGGGTGCAGCAGGAAGAGTATGAACGGCAGAACCAGTCCTGGGTGCAGCAGGGAGAGTATGAATGGCAGAACCAGTCCTGGGTGCCGCAGGGAGAGTATGAATGGCAGAACCAGTCCTGGTTGCAGCAGGGAGAGTATGAATGGCAGAACCAGTCCTGGTTGCAGCAGGGAGAGTATGAATGGCAGAACCAGTCCTGGGTGCAGCAGGGAGAGTATGAATGGCAGAACCAGTCCTGGGTGCAGCAGGGAGAGTATGAATGGCAGAACCAGTCCTGGGTGCCCCCGAGAGAGTATGAACGGCAGAACCAGTCCTGGGTGCAGCAGGGAGAGTATGAATGGCAGAACCAGTCCTGGGTGCAGCAGGGAGAGTATGAATGGCAGAACCAGTCCTGGGTGCAGCAGGGAGAGTATGAATGGCAGAACCAGTCCTGGGTGCAGCAGGGAGAGTATGAATGGCAGAACCAGTCCTGGGTGCAGCAGGGAGAGTATGAATGGCAGAACCAGTCCTGGGTGCAGCAGGGAGAGTATGAATGGCAGAACCAGTCCTGGGTGCAGCAGGGAGAGTATGAATGGCAGAACCAGTCCTGGGTGCAGCAGGGAGAGTATGAATGGCAGAACCAGTCCTGGGTGCAGCAGGGAGAGTATGAATGGCAGAACCAGTCCTGGGTGCAGCAGGGAGAGTATGAATGGCAGAACCAGTCCTGGTTGCAGCAGGGAGAGTATGAATGGCAGAACCAGTCCTGGGTGCAGCAGGGAGAGAATGAATGGCAGAACCAGTCCTGGGTGCAGCAGGGAGAGTATGAATGGCAGAACCAGTCCTGGGTGCAGCAGAGAGAGTATGAACGGCAGAACCAGTCCTGGGTGCAGCAGGGAGAGTATGAATGGCAGAACCAGTCCTGGTTGCAGCAGGGAGAGTATGAATGGCAGAACCAGTCCTGGGTGCAGCAGGGAGAGTATGAACGGCAGAACCAGTCCTGGGTGCAGCAGGGAGAGTATGAACGGCAGAACCAGTCCTGGGTGCAGCAGGGAGAGTATGAATGGCAGAACCAGTCCTGGGTGCAGCAGGGAGAGTATGAATGGCAGAACCAGTCCTGGGTGCAGCAGGGAGAGTATGAATGGCAGAACCAGTCCTGGGTGCAGCAGGGAGAGTATGAATGGCAGAACCAGTCCTGGGTGCAGCAGGGAGAGTATGAATGGCAGAACCAGTCCTGGGTGCAGCAGGGAGAGTATGAATGGCAGAACCAGTCCTGGGTGCAGCAGGGAGAGTATGAACGGCAGAACCAGTCCTGGGTGCAGCAGGGAGAGTATGAATGGCAGAACCAGTCCTGGGTGCAGCAGGGAGAGTATGAATGGCAGAACCAATCCTGGTTGCAGCAGGGAGAGTATGAACGGCAGAACCAGTCCTGGGTGCAGCAGGGAGAGTATGAACGGCAGAACCAGTCCTGGTTGCAGCAGGGAGAGTATGAATGGCAGAACCAGGTAAAAAGACCATGAATCACTTGCACGTTTGCTCTCTGCCTCCAGCGGTGCGCTGCTAACTGCGGCGCAGGGTACCTGGATACTTATAGGTCCTCGTATGGTGATGTCATCGGCGCGTGGGACTGTCCGGCACATAGCACAGTAACGCTGCTTCCCAGCAGTAAGGCCTCGGGCACGGTCAGCGCTGACCCGTGCTGAGGCGCGCTCTCACTTACCTGTGAGCCCCTGCAGCCGCAATGAGAGCCGCTTTAGCCGGGGCTCGCGCAAGCGTCCGCAAGCGTGCGGAAGCGTAGGTCTTAGGAAAATTTTAAATTTGCGCGCTCGTGGGAGCGCAGGGCCGGTCATGTGAGCGGCTCGCCTTGACGTCACTGGCCCGCCCCCGGACACGCCCCCGGACAGCGCGCTAACCAAGGCCAGGAAAAACACCCGCTTTCCCTCAGCCTCAGCGCGCCTCCGCACGCCCGCTTTCCCTGAGCCTCAGCGCGCCTCCGCACGCCCGCTTTCCCTGAGCCTCAGCGCGCCTCCGCACGCCCGCTTTCCCTCAGCCTCAGCGCGCCTCCGCACGCCCGCTTTCCCTGAGCCTCAGCGCGCCTCCGCACGCCCGCTTTCCCTGAGCCTCAGCGCGCCTCCGCACGCCCGCTTTCCCTGAGCCTCAGCGCGCCTCCGCACGCCCGCTTTCCCTGAGCCTCAGCGCGCCTCCGCACGCCCGCTTTCCCTGAGCCTCAGCGCGCCTCCGCACGCCCGCTTTCCCTCAGCCTCAGCGCGCCTCCGCACCCGCTTTCCCTGAGCCTCAGCGCGCCTCCGCACGCCCGCTTTCCCTCAGCCTCAGCGCGCCTCCGCACCCGCTTTCCCTCAGCCTCAGCGCGCCTCCGCACGCCCGCTTTCCCTGAGCCTCAGCGCGCCTCTGCACGCCCGCTTTCCCTGAGCCTCAGCGCGCCTCCGCACGCCCGCTTTCCCTGAGCCTCAGCGCGCCTCCGCACGGGCTGAGTCACCGTGGGCTCAGGGGAGCTCGTCTCGTAGTTATGAAATAAAGAAACACTACATAGTGTAATACTGTTGTGAATAAATTTGTGCAAACAAAGCTCAAAAATGACTACTCACAATAAAGCCGTCAAATTCAGGCAGTCATCCAACTTAAGGGGTGGATGTTCCCTGTGTATACAGCAGCCACCAGCCCCCAACCCCCAAGGAGAAAAAAAGAAGAAAAGAGACCATATAGTGCAGATGGTATTTAGTATTAAAAGGGATTCAAAAAATGCAGCTTACACTTCATATGACCGAGGTCGGCAGTGTGATATTATAGGCAGTGGGTGCTCATCTGGTCGCGATCCTTTTGAGTTCCTCACTATCCTCGGCTCCACCGCAATACTCTCGCGTCCACGCCAGGCACTCCCTTTGCGTCACTTCCGGTTGTTAAGCGAACTTCCGGATCTGATGACAGGGGTGGACCTCAGCTGTTCTTCCTCTTCGGTATGGGCTGAAACACTCTACATGTTTCGCCGTTGTTACGGCTTCATCAGGAGAATTCCGGTTGTGCTCTGCCATTTCTCTCTCTTATCTGCATCCATCTCCAAGGAAATGGGGGCGCACCCAGAGGTCTGGTGGGATCAACGTGGACGCTGCAGCGGACTCGTGAGTTATCCTGCTTGCTACATGGTCATATCATTATTCCACAAAAGGATTAGGATACTATTCATTGGGGTGATCATTAGCCTTTGGGTTCGTGGACAATTTGAGTGCCATTTATGGTGGTTTACCAACTAGGATACCACACCCAGTACCCCCCTACAATCAAGAATATATCACAGACCTCATATAGGATTCATTATCTTCATAACATTATCATTATAGCTGTATACAGTTCTTAGCACCACGCATTGTACTTCTGCACAACCGGGGACAGAATTTACAGTAGATTCACTAGAATCCTCCATGAGTGCGCATCCTTTTTTAGAGCAGAGGTCATCCCGTGGCAGATACGGAGGACGCGCAGGGCGGGAAAGAAACACCGCCGCACCAGGACAGGCCCAGAGGGGGATGCAGACAAGGTCCCAAGTTCATTGGTGATTAACATCTCAGATTAGACTTTGTCAAGTGATCAGATAGAGGTACTCAATAGGGGGCTTTCTTTTGTGCCGACTAATCCCTTGAATGCTTTAGACCTTGACGTTGAACTCGCACTGTTTTATAGGAATTTGAGGCTTAAAGGATTTGGATACACTGTCCCCTAAAGGGATGAATAAAGAGCTGGACCTCAGCTGCTACTTTGAATGGGTCATTGCGTACTCTTTAAGAGTTGTCTTTCTCTTAGGTAGAGATGTGTTGACACCAGGCTGTGACGTGTTGGATTCCACTATGGTTGGCCCAGACACCTGATCTATTGACGCATGGGTTGCCTTGTAATATGAACGGTGGGGCAGGCGCTAAGGAGGTCACTATTGGCAGTCTTCGTGTGGTGATCCTTCCTTTGGACCCTCATAACATCTTTTCTCACCTCTATCTCAATACCACTATAGTCTGCGAAGGTTCTCTGGTCTGAGTTAACGTAGTTATGTACAGTATGGCCTTCCCTATTTGGATCTATTACCCCTAGGTTATTTGTATATATTGTATTTGAGTTATTCAGCAGTGTAAATATGGTGTTGTTATTGTATCACTAACGTATGTGTTTTTTCTGTGGGGGAGACACTCATTGATTTCGGAGCCTGACTATACCCATTTATGCTCCCTGTATTGGTGACTACATCTCCCAGAGGGATTGAGGCCGAATCAGACAGGTGCTTCCATCCTCCTGCATACAAAGGATCAGACAGGTGCTTCCATCCTCCTGCATACATAGGATCAGACAGGTGCTTCCATCCTCCTGCATACATAGGATCAGACAGGTGCTTCCATCCTCCTGCATACATAGGATCAGACAGGTGCTTCCATCCTCCTGCATACATAGGGTCAGACAGGTGCTTCCATCCTCCTGCATACATAGGGTCAGACAGGTGCTTCCATCCTCCTGCATACATAGGATCAGACAGGTGCTTCCATCCTCCTGCATACATAGGGTCAGACAGGTGCTTCCATCCTCCTGCATACATAGGGTCAGACAGGTGCTTCCATCCTCCTGCATACATAGGGTCAGACAGGTGCTTCCATCCTCCTGCATACATAGGGTCAGACAGGTGCTTCCATCCTCCTGCATACATAGTGTCAGACAGGTGCTTCCGTCCTCCTGCATACATAGGATCAGACAGGTGCTTCCATCCTCCTGCATACATAGGATCAGACAGGTGCTTCCATCCTCCTGCATACATAGGGTCAGACAGGTGCTTCCATCCTCCTGCATACATAGGATCAGACTGGTGCTTCCATCCTCCTGCATACATAGGGTCAGACAGGTGCTTCCATCCTCCTGCATACATAGGATCAGACAGGTGCTTCCATCCTCCTGCATACATAGGATCAGACAGGTGCTTCCACCCTCCTGCATACATAGGATCAGACAGGTGCTTCCACCCTCCTGCATACATAGGATCAGACAGGTGCTTCCATCCTCCTGCATACATAGGATCAGACAGGTGCTTCCACCCTCCTGCATACATAGGATCAGACAGGTGCTTCCACCCTCCTGCATACATAGGATCAGACAGGTGCTTCCATCCTCCTGCATACATAGGATCAGACTGGTGCTTCCATCCTCCTGCATACATAGGGTCAGACAGGTGCTTCCATCCTCCTGCATACATAGGGTCAGACAGGTGCTTCCACCCTCCTGCATACATAGGGTCAGACAGGTGCTTCCATCCTCCTGCATACATAGGGTCAGACAGGTGCTTCCATCCTCCTGCATACATAGGGTCAGACAGGTGCTTCCATCCTCCTGCATACATAGGGTCAGACAGGTGCTTCCACCCTCCTGCATACATAGGATCAGACAGGTGCTTCCATCCTCCTGCATACATAGGATCAGACAGGTGCTTCCATCCTCCTGCATACATAGGATCAGACAGGTGCTTCCATCCTCCTGCATACATAGGGTCAGACAGGTGCTTCCATCCTCCTGCATACATAGGATCAGACAGGTGCTTCCATCCTCCTGCATACATAGGATCAGACAGGTGATTCCATCCTCCTGCATACATAGGATCAGACAGGTGCTTCCATCCTCCTGCATACATAGGGTCAGACAGGTGCTTCCATCCTCCTGCATACATAGGATCAGACAGGTGCTTCCATCCTCCTGCATACATAGGATCAGACTGGTGCTTCCATCCTCCTGCATACATAGGGTCAGACAGGTGCTTCCATCCTCCTGCATACATAGGATCAGACAGGTGCTTCCATCCTCCTGCATACATAGGATCAGACAGGTGCTTCCATCCTCCTGCATACATAGGGTCAGACAGGTGCTTCCATCCTCCTGCATACATAGGGTCAGACAGGTGCTTCCACCCTCCTGCATACATAGGGTCAGACAGGTGCTTCCATCCTCCTGCATACATAGGATCAGACAGGTGCTTCCATCCTCCTGCATACATAGGGTCAGACAGGTGCTTCCACCCTCCTGCATACATAGGGTCAGACAGGTGCTTCCACCCTCCTGCATACATAGGATCAGACAGGTTCTTCCATCCTCCTGCATACATAGGATCAGACAGGTGCTTCCACCCTCCTGCATACATAGGATCAGACAGGTGCTTCCATCCTCCTGCATACATAGGATCAGACAGGTGCTTCCACCCTCCTGCATACATAGGATCAGACAGGTGCTTCCATCCTCCTGCATACATACAGTAGGATCAGACAGGTGCTTCCATCCTCCTGCATACATAGGATCAGACTGGGAGATATACAATGTGCTCTCCTGCTTTTACTCTCTATCAGTCCTGCTGGTGGAACTGAGGTACTACGGTTATGTTGCCTCTGTGTGAGGGGATCTGGACGCATGCGCGCCTTCATCCATGAGCTGGGGACTGTCCTGTACCCCCCGGTTCCTACTGCGCATGCTCGGGATCCGTATGAGAGCGCGGCTGACTGTGGCTGAGTCCATGATTACTCAGCCCGTGCGGAGGCGCGCTGAGGCTGCGGGAAAGCGTTTCCTGAAGCCAGGGTCACGAATGATGTGTGATTAGTTCCAGGTAGCTTAACTTGTGTCTCACCTCTTCCAAAGCACAACACGTCCTTTTCTCTTTCTTAGTTTTACTGAGGGAAATCACAGGGAGATGGGTGCTTGGTGATGTAGTGTGGGGCAGAGAGCGCTTCTCTGTCTGATGTGCAGTGTATCAATGGTGAGACCGTGTAAAGCAGAAAGGCCTCGCTGGGGTAAATAGCAGCAGTTACTCACAGTGAGACCGTACTAACTGTCAGCAAGGACAGGGGGGTAGGAACAGCCCACTCTCAGCTAGGAGAATAGGAGCTGCAGGCAACCAACACAGGCTGTGTAACAACATGTAGCAATAATGCTGCCTTTTCACATGCAGCTAGCTGCTGAGACAGGGAAAATAACAGGCCTTAATTCACCTGCGAGGGGAGGTCGTACCCTCTGAAGTGCATTGCTTGTTTTTCTACCCTGCATATAATATAAGAAACAGCGCGGTTTGCGCAGACGCCGCTCCCGCCGCACGGTTTGCGCAGACGCCGCTCCCGCCGCACGGTTTGCGCAGACGCCGCTCCCGCCGCACGGTTTGCGCTGACGCCGCTCCCGCAGCACGGTTTGCGCAGACGTCGCACGGTTTGTGTAGACGCCCGCTCCCGCCGCACGGTTTGCACAGACGCCGCACGGTTTGCACAGACGCCGCACGGTTTGCGCAGACGCCGCTCCCGCCGCACGGTTTGCGCAGACGCCGCTCCCACCGCACGGTTTGCGCAGACGCCGCTCCCGCCGCACGGTTTGCGCAGACGCCGCACGGTTTGCGCAGACGCCGCACGGTTTGCGCAGACGCCGCTCCCGCCGCGTGGATACATTCAACTTCTTTTCTGACGCATTTTTCTAAATTGTGTTTTTTGCTAATTTTACCCATCCTTCTGGGACCCGTTACTCCTGAGATGAATGCGGGTGCTGGCATTGTAATTAGGGTGTTGTGTGACACTTTTGGGGGTGTGAGTGCTCACAGGTGTTTGATAACACCTTTCACACATGCGTGTTCATGACACCAACATGAGAACCAACCACAACTTAATACAGCTCAACAAAGCCGATACCGCCGTATGGTATAATCCAGGAAACCTGAACACATTACAACATACCAACACAACTCTGTACAACCGGACACACCTCTACACATTACAACATACCAACACAACTCTGTACAACCGGACACACCTCTACACATTACAACATACCAACACAACTCTGTACAACCGGACACACCTCAACACATTACAACATACCAACACAACTCTGTACAACCGGACACACCTCTACACATTACAACATACCAACACAACTCTGTACAACCGGACACACCTCAACACATTACAACATACCAATACAACTCTGTACAACCGGACACACCTCAACACAACTCTGTGCAACCGGACACACCTCAACACATTACAACATACTTACACAACTCTGTACAACCGGACACACCTCAACACAACTCTACAACCAGACACACCTCAACACATTACAACATACCTACACAACTCTGTACAACCGGACACACTTCAACACAACTCTACAACCGGACACACCTCACCACATTATAACATACCAACACAACTCTGTACAACCGGACACACCTCAACACAACTCTACAACTGGACACACCTCAACACAACTCTACAACCGGACACACCTCAACACATTACAACATACCATCACAACTCTATACAACCGGACACACCTCAACACAACTCTACAACCGGACACTTCTCAACACAACTCTACAACCGGACACACCTCAACACATTACAACATACCAACACAACTCTGTACAACCGGACACACCTCAATACAACTCTACAACCAGACACACCTCAACACATTACAACATTCCTACACAACTCTGTACAACCGGACACACCTCAACACATTACAACATACCTACACAACTCTGTACAACCGGACACACCTCAACACAACTCTACACTCTGTTTATGCCCCTGCTTCAGCACCAAATGTGTGTTCCCCAGTTAATATGTATTTTCCCCATTCATTGGGGAATTCACTGGGATCCAGGCGGGAGGGAAAGGGTTGATGTTATTTTTGTGTTTATAGCCCTTTTCTTCCCCTTCCCGCCTTTGCAGGCTCCATTTTGCAGTCTCCATAGGTCGCCATTACAGCCCCATGTAACCCTATAGAGATTCTGGCAATTTGGGCCCGATATCGCAGAAGACCTGCAGGTGGCGCCCGAGAGGAGGAGCGGTGTTTCCCCGTTGAAAGTGAATGGAGTAATGCATTTCAATGGGGATTCCTCGACTTCGACCTCCGGAGACGAGCTGGCAGCCAGCCAGACCGCAAAAGCGGAAACTATGTCTTGAAAGAGCGTTGATCGCGCAATTGGCGTGGGAACTAGGGCCCGGTTAAGTTCACGTCCTATTGGCGTGAGAAATTTATGTTCTAGGGCATCCTGGAATAAAATTATTTTTTCCCCTAGACCCTAGGAACCCCCTCCCTCGACCCCAACCGGGTCCGACAATTAATGGCGACGAGAAAGGGTCGCACTCGCCACGAGGGTAACACCATTGCCCGCAATGGCGTAGAAAGCCGCGTGGCTTTCAAACAACTAAGTCCTAAACAGTGAAAACCCGAAGTCCATAACTCCGGTTCTGTTAGGGCTAGAGGGCCGGTATTTGGCCACCATGTAGTCATAGTTCCGGCATGACTGCATGGCAAATGCTGACCCTCCCTGAGCAACAGGACGGAGTCAGGGTAATGGTTTAGTTTGGGTTTCTGCCATTGACTTCAATGGCAGAGCAAAGCCACTTCTGTGAAATGTGCCTTTAAACTGCATTTGTGTAACTCCGGTCCAGTGGGTCGCAGCGAGCTGAAACTTGGCCACCATGGAGAGTCCCCTCCGGCATGAGGGTCTGGCAGTTTCCAGCCCACTCGGCCCAGCCGAACGGATTATTTTAATATGTTTGTATATTAAGAAATGTACTGTATTTTGGGTCTGGTATAAAAGCCCGCGAAAGATACTGGCTCTGCTAAATGTTAATGGTCAGGGGGGGCGACCATTTGTCTACAACAGACCTCCTGATCAAAGGCTTCACCACTCAGATTGTGTACACTAGGGCGGAGAAAAGCAGAGCTTGAGTGGTCTGTAAGTGTTGTAATTGACACTTACAGACAAAGGTTTTCCTGTCCAGATCTGTCTCTGGCAGACTGAGAGGCGCCATTTAGTGTGGGGTTAAAGAAATGAGACCCCAAGTCAGGGAATGTGCGCATGTGGCAGCTAAGATTTATGAATGAATGTGTGAAAATCCCGAGGAAAACAATCTCTGAGGGCCTCTAGTGGTGTAATGCAGATACACATACATGAATACTGATGGAGCAGCAGAGATAGGTGGATTACCCAAAGGTAAGAGACATTTATCAGATGAATGGGGAGAATACAAATCCCTCATTAAGACCTTGGGGGGAAAGTGTACCTAAGGTATAAATCCATCTGGATTCTTTTTGTAATAGGATCTCATCCCAGTCACCTTTTCTAGGACCGAGTGAAAATTGATCTATGCCAACAAATGTCAAAACATTGCTGTCTCCATTATGATGTCTGGCTACAGGTGTGTCCATTTGGTTGCGAATAGTACCGAGATGTTCTAATACGAGGAGCCTAAAAGGCCGTCTAGTTTTTCCCACGTATTTCTTTTGGCAAGTGCAAGTAACCAAATATATAACACCAGAAGATCTACAATGAATAAATCTTCTGATGTCAAAGTTTCTGGTATTGTTCCAGTTTTGGAATGTTTTTGAAGTTTTTATTGACTTGCACGCCTTACAGTTGTGGCAACTAAAGCAGCCTACTGGCTCTTCTTGGTGTCATTTCAGGATAGGTTTTGAGTATTTCATTTAGATCATGTAAGAGGACGTGTGCAGAGGTATGCAATGGAGACTTTTTAAAGGTGAAATTAAATAAGGCTTTTATTGCGCCTGTTTCTTTAACACAAGAAAATAATCCAAACATATGCAAATAAGGGGTCAAACAAAGCTTCTGTTCCACTTGGGAGTATTTCTAGTGAAACCTATGTAGTCCACAACTCCCTTTAGATAAGCATGTCTCCCAGCCCCAAACATATATCTTGATATGAGCAGATATACAAAAAGTCTTATAAAGGAAAGTCTTATCTGTTTCTTGTGGTTGGAGGGAAAGTCTTCTCTGTTCCTGTGTTGCTGCCTTTTTCCTCAGGTTTTTTCAGCATTCAGGTTTAGAGGTGTTTTCCCCTGTGTCTCGCAAGCAGCTCTGCTATTTCATCTGTCCCCATGGTCAGTCTCACAACTTGTGAGACTCAGGCACAATCTCCCTCCCTGTCTCAAAAGACAGGCTTTTCTAAGAAGCTAATCAGGCAGGTAGTGTCGGATAATTGACTACCAGCAGTTAACCACCACATTGCTGGATCAGAGGCACATTTCCTGAACAGGGATTACTCCCCTGTTACATACCTCCCCTGTTTGTGGGAAGCTCGGGCTTTCCACGGCCAAAGCCCATCCTTCCACTCTCATTCTAGATATCTCTGTGACTTGAATGAGAGTGGATGGAGGAAGAGAACCCTCAGTCCCGCTGGGACCGGAGCCCCCTCTCCAGTTTATTCGTGTCTCCACCCGAAGGTGTTTGAGATCAGCACTCCTCAGTCGCTCGAGGAGGACTTTTTCTAAGTATAGTCTTTTTGCTACGTGCGCGGTCATGAGATTTCCCTCGCGTCGGGTGCTCGTCTTATTGTAGGCATACTGTAAACAGCCATCGCAGAGCGTTTAAAAACAGCCCTTTCAGTTTTCTGCTCTTGAAGCTGTCTCTCTGCACTTTTTCCACTTAATGGGGTTGCTAGTTCAGCTTCTTTGGGATTAAGTTGCAAATCCATATCCACTTCCAGAGAATGTCCCATCTTTTCAGCTTCATCAGCTAAGGATTCTTCTGGTTTTAATTCAGCACGTGTACCTTCTTTTGTTGCCTGCTGGGTGGCTGAAGGTTTTGCTAGTGCTTGTTTAGGTGGTTCAGACTTTGCAACCTTGTCTTTCAGATGAGCGGTATTCCCAGCTCTCACTGAACCCTTGTCTTCATTGTTTTTTGTGGCTGTGGGATACTGACGCTTGGTCAGGGTCAATACTTGTCCTTGTAGAACTGTCATCTCAACCGCGAGAGATCCCTGTTTTTTGAGTGCGTCTTGCAAGTCTCTTCTCAGGGAATTTATCTGCATGCTTTGCTTTCTCTGAGCTTGCTTCCACATTTTTATTGCATTGTGAAGCACTATGAATTTCTTTGCTCGGGCCACAGTTACTTGTTTCAGTTTCTGGACCTTCTTGTGCTCCCTTTTGTGCTGAGTCACCTGGGTTCTAAGCTTGGCCTCTAGCGATGCTTTGGTGATGCTCAGGGTAGCCTTCAGTTTCTCATGCTGCTTTGCGGGGACATACTGGGTAATCAGACGTTCCTGCAGCACTTTGTATTTCTTTAACAGCCTGCAGATTGTCTTCCTGCAGAGTTCGCTGCTTCTCCTCGGACATCTGGAGGTGCGTACGCAGACCTTGCAGTTGGTTCTGCAGTCGGTGCTCTGCTTCAAACTTCTCACCTTCCAACAGTCTATTTATTTCTTTAAGCTCGTGCAGCTTTTCATTTTTTTCTTGACGTCGTCTGTCAAATGAAAATTTTCTTCTTCCTGTTTTAAGTTTTCTCTTTTTAATCTTGAATTTTCTCCTTTTTCAGTCTCTGTATTCTTCAGGGCCTCCTTGCAGTCCTCCTTCCATTTACGCACATCTGCTTTGAGAATGACAGTCTCCTGGCCTGAGACTTCCTTCTCTAGGTTGAGGGTCTGAAGCTCCTTCTGAGAGACTTTGAGATCTGTATCAAGATTCTTTCTGGAGACTTCCAGGTCTGTGCGGTAGCTGTTGGTCTCATGATGTGAGGCATCCAGTGCTCTGCGGAGTGTCTGAACCTCTTTCTGAGATACATCCACCTCTGTCCGGACACTGTTGACCTCCTGTTGTGAGGCATTCAGCTCTACGCGAAGAGTGTGAACCTCTTGCTGGAAGACTGTCATCTGCTTCAGTGCCTCCTTATACTTCCGCTTCAGCTTAGCCATCATTTTATCAGATTTGCTCTGCTTTTCATCCATGGTGGAAATAGTAGCGTTTGCAGTATCTAGCTCAGTCTTGAGATCGTCCAATTCTGCCCTGGCCGAATAGTACATTGCGAGCACATGTTCCTGTAGCTTCACGTTATTTTTCAGTAGCTCTGCCTAATCATCTTTCTTTTGTTTCAATTGTTCCCGGAGTAGATCACAGTCATGCCTGGCATTTTTCAGGGCATCCTCAGGGCTGGTCAAGGGATCGACACTCACTGGTTCCGGCTCCGCTTCCCTGGGATGACTGGTTGAGGGTTCCTCACTGTTGGCACCGGACAGACACTTCTTTGGGGTACACTACTTCTGCCTTGGGCCCTCTGGATATTCGGTTATCCGCGGGATGAATTCTCCATTTTCTCTAGGCTGCAGGGCAACTCGGACCCCCTTTTCCTCCACAGGATCTGCGGACGTGTCTGTTACTTCCACGGTAAGTGAAGAACCGCTTTTCTTTTTTCGCCTTTTTGTTTTGGATGACACCGTCCCCTCAGGGATACTGGGGTCTCCTTCTTCATTTTAAATTTTAGCAGCGTCACTGGATCCACCCGGCTTTTCTTGCAACTGTAATAGCTAACGGAAATATTCGGTGATCCCCTGCTCCCGCTCTTTCTCCTGCCGATCATATTCGTCATCATAGGGAGCGGTCTTTTCTATTCGTACCGAGTTCAGGCAACCCCAACATTCTTGGGGTGTTTTGTGGGTGTGACTCAGTTTGGGTTCCCCATAAGAGATGTCTTCCTCCTCATCGGACTGGAAGGGCCACTCTTCCGTGGGGTAGGGTTCATTACAGGAACGCTGCATCTTGTCCTCCATTTTGGGGCTATCAGGTGTAATTTTCTTCCTGACCTCAGGAGGCGCTATTGCAGCTGCTGCCACTGTATTTGCTAGAACCCCCAATTATGGTAGTCTTACAGGTGGGCATATTTTCCTTGTAGAGGTCGTGGCTCTCACAGGCATCTCTGTAGAATTTTCTTTCTTGGATAAGTTTTATAATATCAGCAGTGCTGTGCACGCATTTTCTCTCATTAGGTATACGGGATGTGTAGTTGCTAGGTACAAACTTCTATTTGCTTTACACCATTTACTTTCTAGGTTTAATCTCTCATTAGGTATGCTGGATGTTCAGTTGCTAGGTAAAAACTCCTGTTTGCTTTACACCATTTACTTGCTAGGTACAATCCCTCCGCTTCAGCCAAATAATGTGGTTTTCTGCTTGAGTTCAGTCTCAACTTTGGGTATTATGGCATTCACTCTTCACACTTTGGGATACCTTTTACACAGCTCAGTAATTCCTTTTCCCCAGTAGGGCAATTTTACCCTCAGCACTTGTTTACTGAAAATTCCCCTGCTTCAGCACAGTCTTGCATCAATTTTCACACTTTTCTGCATATACTCCATTCACAACTGGTAGTCCTATGCGGTGTGGCAGCCTTTACTTGCAGAATCAGTACCGCTCATGTGTCACCATCTGTATTCACTGCTTCAGCGAAACATTTGAAAACAACAAACACCTATCCCTTTTAAGGGCTAACTTACTTCTTGAACCCTGACTACACCTGGAAGGAAAAAACCCTATTTCAATGACCATATTACACTTTATTTGTGATAGGCAAATAAGGTTTACCTGCTTCAGCACGGTCTCTCTCTCTCCTCTTGGAATCTGGGAAAAGAGTCCATCTGTGGTTTTGTGGCTTTCTTCAGTGCAGTGTAGATTTCCTGCCTGGGTGTCTCCCTTTAACTCTGGTCTCTGCTGCATGAGATCTTTGTTTATGTTGCTCAGGCTGTTTGTAGGCAAAAAGCACAAAAAAAAATTTCACAGGCAATCTCTGGGTCCCTTTTTAACTTCAAGGACCACCTCTCATCCCACTTCTGACGACCATATGTAGGAGGACGCGCACAGAGGTATGCAAGGGAGACTTGTTATGGTGAAATTAAATAAGGCTTTTATTGCGCCTGTTTCCTTAACATCAGAAAACCATCCAAACAAGGGGTCAAACAAAGCTTCTGTTCACTTGGGAGTATGTCTAGTGAAACCTATGCAGTCCACAACTCCCTTTAGATAAGCATGTCTCCCAGCCCCAAACATATATCTTGATATGAGCAGATATACAAAAAGTCTTATAAAGGAAAGTCTTATCTGTTTCTTGTGGTTGGAGGGGAAGTCTTCTCTGTTCCTGGGTTGCTGCCTTTTTCCTCAGGTTTTGTCAGCATTCAGGTTTAGAGGTGTTTTCCCCTGTGTCTTGCAAGCAGCTCTGCTGTTTCTTCTGGTAGGCTCAAGACATCTATGGTAAGTCCCACAACTTGTGAGACTCAGGAACAATCTCCCTTCCTGTCTCAAAAGACAGGCTTTTCTAAGAAGCTAATCAGGCAGGTGGTGTCTGATAATTAACTGCCAGCAGTTAACCACCACACTGCTGGATCAGAGGCACATTTCCTGAACAGGGATAACTCCCTTGTTACAGTCCCCTTCCCCCTCCCTCATTACCCTGGTTGTACTAATCACTTATGCCAAAATTTAATCACAGCAATTACCACTAATAATACATTGATCAATTCTAACAACATTTTGACAGCCTTGCAATAAACATAACATTTAAAACAATACCTTACAATTAACAAGAAACAAAAATCAATGAATTGGATATAATGCCGGAGAGTTAATCCGGTCATAATACTGTATATATCAGACTCTCCTCATTTACAAAAAAGCCCCTAAATCAAAGTCTATGTTCAGGCCATTTGAAGAGAATGTTCTAAGCTCATATATCCAGTATGCCTCTCGCATACTGATTTGTTCTAATCTATTTCCTCCTCTCCAATTGGCCTGAACGACCTCTATTGCTTGACATAGCAATCCTGTGGGGTCTTTATTATGGCACATGAGGATATGATGTGAGACCCCGTGAGTGACCAATCCCTTCCTGATATTATATATGTGCTCATATATTCTCCTCTGAAATGTTCTCCCTGTCCTGCCTATATATTGTAAGCCACAAGGGCATTGTAGCAAATATATAACGAACGCTGAGTGACAATTAATGAATGACTTAATGGGGTACGATTTAGAGGTTACATTAGATTTAAATGTCTTAGTATAGCAACTATAAGAGCATGCTAGACATTTGGCACAAGTATAGAAGCCTTTGTTATTCCCAACCTGTTTCTGCCTTCGATGGTCAAGTGGACACCGTGGGGCCAATTTAGATGTTAGATTCATGGCCTCAGTGAATATAATATTTGGTTTCTGGGGAAGAATTTCGGCTAGAGTATTGTCTCGAAGTAGAATTGGCCAATATTTGTTTAGAATATGTCTTATTTTAGGTGCCATCTCGTTGTACTGAGTCACAAACGACACCGTACGATTTTACTTGTTCACCTGATCTTTATTTCTTATATTCAAGCAGTGTATCTCTCTCTGTATCATTAACCTGTTTTAAAGCTTCATCTATCAGATTCTCAGGATATTGTCTCTCGATGAATTTGCATTTCAACTCTTCGGCCTGAGTTGCAAATGTCTCTTTATCTGAGCAGCTGCGTTTAAGGCGCACAAACTGACCCTTTGGAATATTCCTTAACCATTGAGGGTTATGCTGACTATCCGCCCTCAGGTAGTTATTTGCTTGTACTGGTTGGAAGAATGTTTTCGTATGAATTGTATTATTTTTTATGTGTATACAGTGGCGGCCGCCTTTATCCTCCTGCGGCCACCACCGCGGGATTTTTAAAAACGCGGCGTCGCGTGGCTTTTTTTCGTCAGGTTTCCCGCGCCGCGGGCGCTATCAATGATAATGAAAATCTATGTGATCTGTACTGTGATGACATGTAAATTTTAGATTCCTATCATTATAATTCAGATATGTGAAAAAAGTGTCAAGCTGGGCCTGACTGCCCGACCATACAAACACCACATCATCGATGTAGCGCTTCCAGAGCACCAGGTTTGCCCCAAGTGGACAGTTGTTCCAGATGTAATCTTCCTCCCAACTGTCCATAAATAGATTTGCATAACTTGGTGCAAACCTGGTGCCCATCGCAGTACCACATACCTGAATATAATACTGTGAATTAAATGTAAAATAATTGTGTGTTAAAATATAACGAATACTATCCACCAAAAAATTATTTTTAACTTATGAAAAATTACAATCTGTTTCCAACTTGCGAGACACTTCTCTGCAGCCCAGCTCATGATCGATGACAGTATATAAAGATGTTACATCTGCCGTGACTAGAATATAGCCGGGCTGCCATTGTAATCCTCTCAGGATTTGAGGTACATGAGTCTTGTCTCGCAAATAGGATTTAACCTGAGTGACAATCGGCTGGAGATGGTGATCAATAAATTGAGATAAATTAGATGAGAAAGATAATATTCCTGAAATAATAGGTCTCCCAGGTGGTGAAGTCATGGGCTTGTGGATTACAACTTACCAACACAACTCTACTACCGGACACCTCACCACATTACAACATACCAACACAACTCTGTACAACCGGACACCTCAACACATTACAACATACCAACACAACTCTACTCCCGGACACACCTCACCACATTACAACATACCAACACAACTCTACTCCCCAGACACCTCAACACATTACAACATACCAACACAACTCTACTCCCGGACACACCTCACCACATTAAAACATACCAACACAACTCTACTCCCGGACACACCTCACCACATTACAACATACCAACACAACTCTACTCCCCGGACACACCTACCACATTACAACATACCAACACAACTCTACTCCCGGACACACCTCACCACATTACAACATACCAACACAACTCTACTCCCGGACACACCTCACCACATTACAACATACCAACACAACTCTACTCCCGGACACACCTCACCACATTACAACATACCAACACAACTCTACTCCCGGACACACCTCACCACATTACAACATACCAACACAACTCTACTCCAGGACACACCTCACCACATTACAACATACCAACACAACTCTACTCCCGGACACACCTCACCACATTACAACATACCTACACAACTCTACTCCCGGACACATCTCACCACATTACAACATACCAACACAACTCTACTCCCGGACACACCTCACCACATTACAACATACCAACACAACTCTACTCCCGGACACACCTCACCACATTACAACATACCAACACAACTCTACTCCCGGACACACCTCACCACATTACAACATACCAACACAACTCTGTGCAACTAATTTTATCCAAGTACAAAAAAGAACACCGCGCTGCACAATGCACAGAAAACGCGCCACACACCGCGCAGCACATATTACAGCACACCACGCGGCACAATGCGCAGCCCACCACAGCACACCGTGCTGCACACCACAGCACACCACAGCACACCACAGCACACCACAGCACACCACAGCACAGCACGCTACACACCACAGCACAGCACGCTACACACCACAGCACAGCACGCTACACACCACAGCACACCACGCTGCACACCACAGCACACCACGCTGCACACCACAGCACACCACGCTGCACACCACGTTACACACCACAGCACACCACGCTGCACACCACGCTACACCACGCTGCACACCACAGCACAGCACGCTGCACACCACAGCACACCACGCTGCACATCACAACACACCACAGCACACCACAGCACACCACAGCACACCACAGCACAGCACGCTGCACACCACAGCACACCACAGCACAGCACGCTGCACACCACAGCACACCGTGCTACACACCACAGCACACCACGCTGCACACCACAGCACACCACACTGCACACCACAGCACACCACGCTGCACACCACAGCACACTAGGCTACATCACGCTGCACACCACGCTGCACACCACAGCACGCCGTGCTACACACCACACCACAGCACACCACAGCACACCACAGCACACCGCGCTGCACACCACAGCACACCACGCTGCACACCACGCTACACCACGCTACACCACGCTGCACACCACAGCACGCCGTGCTACACACCACACCACAGCACACCACACTGCACACCACTGCACACCACAGCACACCGCGCTGCACACCACAGCACACCACGCTACACCACGCTGCACACCACAGCACGCCGTGCTACACACAACAGCACACCACAGCACGCCGTGCTACACACCACACCACAGCACACCATGCTGCACACCACAGCACACCACGCTACACCACGCTGCACACCACAGCACGCCGTGCTACACACCACAGCACACTACACACCACAGCACACCACAGCACACCACGCTGCACAATGCGCAGAAAACACGCAGCACACGGCGCAGCACAGAGCGCAGCACACAGTGCAGCACACCGCGCATCTCTTTAACCGTTTCCTGTCCCCTCACTCAGGCCACTCTGCAGACAGCACAACACTCTGTGTCCTGGGGTCTCCCAGCTCCGCCATGTCCGTCCTGCTGGAGGGGGCCCGGCAGTGTCCTGGTAAGATGCCCCCCTCCCCCGTGAGGACTAATGGGGGGAGGGGGCTGGGGAGGAGAGACACCCCTGGGGGGGCAGGAAAGAGACAGATAGCAAGAGACTTCCAGAGCAAGTGGGAGAGCGTAGACCGAAAAAGAGAGAGAGTAATGGGGAGAGACAGAAAGAGAGAGTAATGGGGGGAGACAGAAAGAGAGAGTAATGGGGGGAGACAGAAAGAGAGAGTAATGGGGGGAGACAGAAAGAGAGAGTAATGGGGGGAGACAGAAAGAGAGAGTAATGGGGGGAGACAGAAAGAGAGAGTAATGGGGGGAGACAGAAAGAGAGAGTAATGGGGGGGAGAGACAGAAAGAGAGAGAGAGAGAGTAATGGGGAGAGAGACAGAAAGAGAGAGGGTAATGGGGGGAGAGACAGAATGAGAGAGTGATGGGGGGAGACAGAGAGAGAGTAATGGGGAGAGACAGAGAGAGAGTAATGGGGAGAGAAACAGAGAGAGAGAGAGTAATGGGGAGAGACAGGGAGAGAGAGTAATGGGGAGAGAGACAGAGACAGAGAGAGAGAGAGTAATGGGGAGAGAGACAGAAAGAGAGCGTAATGGGGAGAGACGGAAAGAGAGAGTAATGGGGAGAGAGACAGAAAGAGAGAGTAATGGGGAGAGAGACAGAAAGAGAGAGTAATGGGGGGAGACAGAGGGTAATGGGGAGAGACAGACAGAGGGTAATGGGGAGAGTCAGACAGAGGGTAATGGGGAGAGACAGACAGAGGGTAATGGGGAGAGACGGACAGAGGGTAATGGGGAGAGACAGACAGAGGGTAATGGGGGGAGAGACAGACAGAGGGTAATGGGGAGAGTCAGACAGAGGGTAATGGGGAGAGACAGACAGAGGGTAATGGGGAGAGATGGGGAGAGGGTAATGGGGAGAGACAGACAGAGGGTAATGGGGAGAGACAGACAGAGGGTAATGGGGAGAGACAGACAGAGGGTAATGGGGAGAGACGGGGAGAGGGTAATGGGGAGAGACAGACAGAGGGTAATGGGGAGAGACAGACAGAGGGTAATGGGGAGAGACAGACAGAGGGAAATGGGGAGAGACAGACAGAGGGTAATGGGGAGAGACAGACAGAGGGTAATGGGGAGAGACAGACAGAGGGTAATGGGGAGAGACAAATAGAGGGTAATGGGGAGAGACAGACAGAGGGTAATGGGGAGAGTCAGACAGAGGGTAATGGGGAGAGACAGACAGAGGGTAATGGGGAGAGACAGACAGAGGGTAAAGGGGAGAGACGGGGAGAGGGTAATGGGGAGAGTCAGACAGAGGGTAATGGGGAGAGACAGACAGAGGGTAATGGGGAGAGACAGACAGAGGGTAATGGGGAGAGACGGGGAGAGGGTAATGGGGAGAGACGATGGGGGTTATTCATTACATGTTAGTGGTGCTGGTTGTGGCGGTGTAGCGTGGACACTGCCACGGAAGCCACTATCGCAGTTTGCTGAATAATGGGGAGAATGGCGGCTGATTCCCTCCCTCTCTCTCTGGTCCCAGGTAACACGCTTCTCTGCCTCTCCCCCTCCTGGTTCTGCCCCCAGCCTCCGGCTTCTGCCCCCCCACTCCCCCTCTACATCAGACAGGCTGTGACCTTTGACCTGGGGGGGCGCACGTTCTTGGATGCCTTTTCCCCCCCGCGGCGTGTCACTTACCTCCTCTGCCTGGGGGGAGCACAGTCCCTGCGAGGAGAGGGGTGGGACTGCCCTATGGGGGGCTCCCCCCAGCTCTCCCACCTCCTGGCTGATACCCTGGGTGTGCGGCTCTTGCTGGACCGCAGGGAGCTTCCACTACCCCCTGCGCTGCTTCTTGCGCCGCCCTGCTGGTCCGGCCCCTGGGGGCCACAGAATGGGGAGGGACGGAAAACAAGGCTGGTGGAGCTGGATGGGAAACCGGGCTGGGAGGAGCGAGTGAGGGAGGAGATCTCCACATTCCTGGCGTCCGTGAGGATGAAGGAGCATCAGCAGGTACGAGGAGCCAGGGCCACGTCACACGGAGCCAGGGCCACGTCACACGGAGCTGGGGCCACGGCACGCTCTCACTTCTCTCGTGTGGCACTGTCTCTCAGTTGTATGGCTGGCTCTCTTCTGTGGCTGTGTCTCTCTCCTGTGGCTCTGTCTCCCAGTTGTGTGGCTGTCTCTCTCATGTGGCTGTGTCTCCCAGTTGTGTGGCTGTCTCTCTCATGTGGCTCTGTCTCCCAGTTGTGTGGCTGTCTCTCTGATGTGGCTCTGTCTCCCAGTTGTGTGGCTGTCTCTCATGTGGCTCTGTCTCCCAGTTGTGTGGCTGTGTCTCTCAGCCCATGGCACTGTCTCTCAGTTGTATGGATGTCTCTCCCCGTTGCGCTGTCTCTCTCCCCCGTGGCTCTGTCTCTTAGTTGTATGTCTGTGTCTCTATCTCTCGTGGCTCTGTCTCCCAGTTGTATGTCTGT
Source organism: Ascaphus truei (assembly GCF_040206685.1). Taxonomy (NCBI): domain Eukaryota; kingdom Metazoa; phylum Chordata; class Amphibia; order Anura; family Ascaphidae; genus Ascaphus; species Ascaphus truei. The sequence goes on along the minus strand of NW_027456706.1, from coordinate 144,992 downwards.
GTCTCTCTCTCCTGTGGCTCTGTCTCTCAGTTGTATGGCTGTGTCTCTCTCCCCCGTGGCTCTGTCTCTCAGTTGTATGGCTGTGTCTCTCTCCCCCATGGCTCTGTCTCTCAGTTGTATGGCTGTGTCTCTCTCTCCCGTGGCTCTGTCTCTCAGTTGTATGGCTGTGTCTCTCTCTCCCGTGGCTCTGTCTCCCAGTTGTGTGTCTCTCTCTCCCTTGTGGCTCTGTCTCCCAGTTGTATGTCTGTGTCTCTCTCTCCCGTGGCTCTGTCTCCCAGTTGTGTGTCTCTCTCTCTCCCCTGTGGCTCTGTCTCCCAGTTGTATGTCTGTGTCTCTCTCTCCCGTGGCTCTGTCTCTCAGTTGTGTGTGTCTCTGTCTCCCGTGGCTCTGTCTCCCAGTTGTATGGCTCTCTCTCCTGTGGCTCTGTCTCTCAGTTGTATGTCTGTGTCTCTCTCCCCCGTGGCTCTGTCTCTCAGTTGTATGTCTGTGTCTCTCTCCCCCGTGGCTCTGTCTCTCAGTTGTATGTCTGTGTCTCTCTCCCCCGTGGCTCTGTCTCTCAGTTGTATGTCTGTGTCTCTCTCCCCCGTGGCTCTGTCTCTCAGTTGTATGTCTGTGTCTCTCTCTCCCGTGGCTATGTCTCCCAGTTGTATGGCTCTCTCCCCCGTGGCTCTGTGGCTCTGTGGCTCTCCCGTGGCTCTGTCTCTCAGTTGTATGGCTCTCTCTCTCCTGTGGCTCTGTCTCTCAGTTGTATGTCTGTGTCTCTCTCCCCCGTGGCTCTGTCTCTCAGTTGTATGGCTGTGTCTCTCTCTCCCGTGGCTCTGTCTCCCAGTTGTGTGTCTCTCTCTCCCTCGTGGCTCTGTCTCCCAGTTGTATGTCTGTGTCTCTCTCTCCCGTGGCTCTGTCTCCCAGTTGTGTGTCTCTCTCTCTCCCCCGTGGCTCTGTCTCTCAGTTGTATGTCTGTGTCTCTCTCTCCCGTGGCTCTGTCTCTCAGTTGTGTGTGTCTCTCTCTCCCGTGGCTCTGTCTCCCAGTTGTATGTCTGTGTCTCTCTCTCCCGTGGCTCTGTCTCTCAGTTGTGTGTGTCTCTCTCTCCCGTGGCTCTGTCTCCCAGTTGTATGGCTCTCTCTCCTGTGGCTCTGTCTCTCAGTTGTATGTCTGTGTCTCTCTCTCCCGTGGCTCTGTCTCTCAGTTGTATGTCTGTGTCTCTCTCCCCCGTGGCTCTGTCTCTCAGTTGTATGTCTGTGTCTCTCTCCCCCGTGGCTCTGTCTCTCAGTTGTATGTCTGTGTCTCTCTCCCCCGTGGCTCTGTCTCTCAGTTGCATGTCTGTGTCTCTCTCTCCCGTGGCTCTGTCTCCCAGTTGTATGTCTGTGTCTCTCTCCCCCGTGGCTCTGTCTCTCAGTTGTATGTCTGTGTCTCTCTCCCCCGTGGCTCTGTCTCTCAGTTGTATGTCTGTGTCTCTCCCCGTGGCTCTGTCTCCCAGTTGTATGTCTGTGTCTCTCTCCCCGTGGCTCTGTCTCCCAGTTGTATGTCTGTGTCTCTCTCCCCCGTGGCTCTGTCTCTCAGTTGTATGTCTGTGTCTCTCCCCGTGGCTCTGTCTCCCAGTTGTATGTCTGTGTCTCTCTCCCCGTGGCTCTGTCTCCCAGTTGTATGTCTGTGTCTCTCTCTCCCGTGGCTCTGTCTCTAAGTTGTATGTCTGTGTCTCTCTCCCCCGTGGCTCTGTCTCCCAGTTGTATGTCTGTGTCTCTGTCTCCCAGTTGTATGTCTGTGTCTCTCTCTCCCGTGGCTCTGTCACTCAGTTGTATGTCTGTGTCTCTGTCTCCCAGTTGTATGTCTGTGTCTCTCTCCCCCGTGGCTCTGTCTCCCAGTTGTATGTCTGTGTCTCTGTCTCCCAGTTGTATGTCTGTGTCTCTCTCCCGTGGCTCTGTCACTCAGTTGTATGTCTGTGTGTCTCTCCCCTGTGGCTCTGTCTCTCGGTTGTATGTCTGTGTCTCTCTCCCCCGTGGCTCTGTCTCTCAGTTGTATGTCTGTGTCTCTCTCCCCTGTGGCTCTGTCTCCTAGTTGTATGTCTGTGTCTCTGTCTCCCAGTTGTATGTCTGTGTCTCTCTCTCCCGTGGCCCTGTCTCTCAGTTGTATGTCTGTGTCTCTCTCCCTCGTGGCTCTGTCTCTCAGTTGTATGTTTGTGTCTCTCTCCCCCGTGGCTCTGTCTCTCAGTGGTATGTCTGTGTCTCTCTCCCCCGTGGCTCTGTCTCCCAGTTGTATGTCTGTGTCTCTCTCTCCAGTGGCTCTGTCACTCAGTTGTATGTCTGTGTCTCTCTCCCCTGTGGCTCTGTCTCTCAGTTGTATGTCTGTGTCTCTCTCCCCCGTGGCTCTGTCTCTCAGTTGTATGTCTGTGTCTCTCTCCCCCGTGGCTCTGTCTCCCAGTTGTATGTCTGTGTCTCTCTCCCCCGTGGCTCTGTCTCTCAGTTGTATGTCTGTGTCTCTCTCCCCCGTGGCTGTCTCTCAGTTGTATGTCTGTGTCTCTCTCCCCCGTGGCTCTGTCTCTCAGTTGTATGTCTGTGTCTCTCTCCCCCGTGGCTCTGTCTCCCAGTTGTATGTCTGTGTCTCTCTCTCCCGTGGCTCTGTCTCTCAGTTGTATGTCTGTGTCTCTCTCTCCCGTGGCTCTGTCTCTCAGTTGTATGTCTGTGTCTCTCTCCCCTGTGGCTCTGTCTCCCAGTTGTATGTCTGTGTCTCTCTCTCCCGTGGCTCTGTCTCCCAGTTGTATGTCTGTGTCTCTCTCCCCCGTGGCTCTGTCTCTCAGTTGTATGTCTGTGTCTCTCTCCCCCGTGGCTCTGTCTCCCAGTTGTATGTCTGTCTCTCTCCCCGTGGCTCTGTCTCCCAGTTGTATGTCTGTGTCTCTCTCCCCCGTGGCTCTGTCTCCCAGTTGTATGTCTGTGTCTCTCTCTCCCGTGGCTCTGTCTCTCAGTTGTATGTCTGTGTCTCTCTCCCCCGTGGCTCTGTCTCTCAGTTGTATGTCTGTGTCTCTCTCCCCCGTGGCTCTGTCTCCCAGTTGTATGTCTGTGTCTCTGTCTCCCAGTTGTATGTCTGTGTCTCTCTCCCGTGGCTCTGTCTCCCAGTTGTATGTCTGTGTCTCTCTCTCCGGTGGCTCTGTCACTCAGTTGTATGTCTGTGTCTCTGTCTCCCAGTTGTATGTCTGTGTCTCTCTCCCCCGTGGCTCTGTCTCCCAGTTGTATGTCTGTGTCTCTGTCTCCCAGTTGTATGTCTGTGTCTCTCTCTCCCGTGGCTCTGTCACTCAGTTGTATGTCTGTGTCTCTCTCCCCTGTGGCTCTGTCTCTAGGTTGTATGTCTGTGTCTCTCTCCCCCGTGGCTCTGTCTCTCAGTTGTATGTCTGTGTCTCTCTCCCCCGTGGCTCTGTCTCCCAGTTGTATGTCTGTGTCTCTGTCTCCCAGTTGTATGTCTGTGTCTCTCTCTCCCGTGGCTCTGTCTCTCAGTTGTATGTCTGTGTCTCTCTCCCCCGTGGCTCTGTCTCTCAGTTGTATGTCTGTGTCTCTCTCCCCCGTGGCTCTGTCTCTCAGTGGTATGTCTGTGTCTCTCTCCCCCGTGGCTCTGTCTCCCAGTTGTATGTCTTTGTCTCTCTCTCCCATGGCTCTGTCACTCAGTTGTATGTCTGTGTCTCTCTCCCCCGTGGCTCTGTCTCTCAGTTGTATCTCTGTGTCTCTCTCCCCCATGGCTCTGTCTCTCAGTTGTATGTCTGTGTCTCTCTCCCCCGTGGCTCTGTCTCCCAGTTGTATGTCTGTGTCTCTCTCCCCCGTGGCTCTGTCTCCCAGTTGTATGTCTGTGTCTCTCTCCCCCGTGGCTCTGTCTCTCAGTTGTATGTCTGTGTCTCTCTCCCCCGTGGCTCTGTCTCTCAGTTGCATGTCTGTGTCTCTCTCCCCCGTGGCTCTGTCTCTCAGTTGCATGTCTGTGTCTCTCTCTCCCGTGGCTCTGTCTCCCAGTTGTATGTCTGTGTCTCTCTCCCCCGTGGCTCTGTCTCTCAGTTGTATGTCTGTGTCTCTCTCCCCCGTGGCTCTGTCTCCCAGTTGTATGTCTGTGTCTCTCTCCCCCGTGGCTCTGTCTCTCAGTTGTATGTCTGTGTCTCTCTCCCCCGTGGCTGTCTCTCAGTTGTATGTCTGTGTCTCTCTCCCCCGTGGCTCTGTCTCCCAGTTGTATGTCTGTGTCTCTCTCCCCCGTGGCTCTGTCTCCCAGTTGTATGTCTGTGTCTCTCTCCCCCGTGGCTCTGTCTCTCAGTTGTATGTCTGTGTCTCTCTCCCCCGTGGCTCTGTCTCTCAGTTGCATGTCTGTGTCTCTCTCCCCCGTGGCTCTGTCTCTCAGTTGTATGTCTGTGTCTCTCTCCCCTGTGGCTCTGTCTCCCAGTTGTATGTCTGTGTCTCTCTCTCCCGTGGCTCTGTCTCCCAGTTGTATGTCTGTGTCTCTCTCCCGTGGCTCTGTCTCCCAGTTGTATGTCTGTGTCTCTCTCCCCCGTGGCTCTGTCTCCCAGTTGTATGTCTGTGTCTCTGTCTCCCAGTTGTATGTCTGTGTCTCTCTCCCGTGGCTCTGTCTCCCAGTTGTATGTCTGTGTCTCTCTCTCTCGTGGCTCTGTCACTCAGTTGTATGTCTGTGTCTCTGTCTCCCAGTTGTATGTCTGTGTCTCTCTCCCCCGTGGCTCTGTCTCCCAGTTGTATGTCTGTGTCTCTGTCTCCCAGTTGTATGTCTGTGTCTCTCTCTCCCGTGGCTCTGTCACTCAGTTGTATGTCTGTGTCTCTCTCCCCTGTGGCTCTGTCTCTCGGTTGTATGTCTGTGTCTCTCTCTCCCGTGGCTCTGTCTCCCAGTTGTATGTCTGTGTCTCTCTCTCTCGTGGCTCTGTCACTCAGTTGTATGTCTGTGTCTCTGTCTCCCAGTTGTATGTCTGTGTCTCTCTCCCCCGTGGCTCTGTCTCCCAGTTGTATGTCTGTGTCTCTGTCTCCCAGTTGTATGTCTGTGTCTCTCTCTCCCGTGGCTCTGTCTCTCAGTTGTATGTCTGTGTCTCTCTCCCCCGTGGCTCTGTCTCCCAGTTGTATGTCTGTGTCTCTGTCTCCCAGTTGTATGTCTGTGTCTCTCTCTCCCGTGGCTCTGTCTCTCAGTTGTATGTCTGTGTCTCTCTCCCCCGTGGCTCTGTCTCTCAGTTGTATGTCTGTGTCTCTCTCCCCCGTGGCTCTGTCTCTCAGTGGTATGTCTGTGTCTCTCTCCCCCGTGGCTCTGTCTCCCAGTTGTATGTCTTTGTCTCTCTCTCCAGTGGCTCTGTCACTCAGTTGTATGTCTGTGTCTCTCTCCCCCGTGGCTCTGTCTCTCAGTTGTATGTCTGTGTCTCTCTCCCCCGTGGCTCTGTCTCTCAGTTGTATGTCTGTGTCTCTCTCCCCCGTGGCTCTGTCTCCCAGTTGTATGTCTGTGTCTCTCTCCCCCGTGGCTCTGTCTCTCAGTTGTATGTCTATGTCTCTCTCCCCCGTGGCTCTGTCTCCCAGTTGTATGTCTGTCTCTCTCTCTCCCGTGGCTCTGTCTCTCTCTCCCGTGGCTCTGTCTCCCAGTTGTATGTCTGTGTCTCTCTCCCCTGTGGCTCTGTCTCCCAGTTGTATGTCTGTGTCTCTCTCCCCCGTGGCTCTGTCTCTCAGTTGTATGTCTGTGTCTCTCTCCCCCGTGGCTCTGTCTCCCAGTTGTATGTCTGTGTCTCTCTCCCCCGTGGCTCTGTCTCTCAGTTGTATGTCTGTGTCTATATCCCCCGTGGCTCTGTCTCCCAGTTGTATGTCTGTGTCTCTCTCCCCCGTGGCTCTGTCTCCCAGTTGTATGTCTGTGTCTCTCTCCCCCGTGCTCTGTCTCCCAGTTGTATGTCTGTGTCTCTCTCCCCCGTGGCTCTGTCTCCCAGTTGTATGTCTGTGTCTCCCTCCCCCGTGGCTCTGTCTCCCAGTTGTATGTCTGTGTCTCTCTCTCCCGTGGCTCTGTCTCTCCCATAGCTGTCTCCACCCCCCGTGGCTCATGCAGCTCCTTCTCTCCCTTCCCCTCAGGTTGTGGTTAAGTCCTGTGGCTCCCGATGGAGGGAATCCTTTGCCACAACCTTCCATCCCTCCCGTGACGTGGTCTCGGTGTCCGGCGTGGTGCTGGGGCTGGTGAGGGAGCTCCACGAGGGGCAGGGAGTCCTGCTGGAGGGGTTTATATCCACGCTGCCCCCACGCAGGATTCGGCCACCGCAGCCTCCCGCCGTTATACCATGTAAGTATGCCGGTCTGAAAGAACTGATGCTCTGCAGGACTATAGCTGGGGAGGGGTCAAAAAAGCGATACTCTGCAGGGTCCCTATTCCCCCCCCCATATCTCCCTCTCTTCCCCCCTCTTTCCCTCCCACTCACATTTCTCCCTCTCTTCCCCCTCCATCTCTCCCTCTCTTCCCCCTCTCTTTCCCTCCCCATCTCTCCCTCTTTCCCCCTCCATCTCTCCCTCTCTTCCCCCCTCTTTCCCTCCCCATCTCTCCCTCTCTTTCCCCCATCTCTCCCTCTTTCCCCCATCTCTCCCTCTTTCCCCCATCTCTCCCTCTCTTCCCCCTCTCTTTCTTCCCCATCTCTCCCTCCCTTCGCCCTCTTTCTTCCCCATCTCTCCCTCTCTTTCCCTCCCCATCTCTCCCTTTCCCTCCCCATCTGTCCCTTTCCCTCCCCATCTCTCCCTCTCTTTCCCTCCCCATCTCTCTCCCTCTTTCCCTCCCCATCTCTCTCTCTCTCTCTCTCTCTCTTTCCCTCCCCATCTCTCTATCTCTTTCCCTCCCCATCTCTCCCTCTCTTTCCCTCCCCATCTCTCTCTCTCTTTCCCTCCCCATCTCTCCCTCTCTTTCCTTCCCCATCTCTCCCTCTTCCCCCCATCTCTCCCTCTTCCCCCCATTTCTCCCTCTTCCCCCCATTTCTCCCTCTTCCCCCATTTCTCCCTCTTCCCCCATCTCTCCCTCTTCCCCAATCTCTCCCTTTTCCCCGTCTCTTTCCCTCTCCCCCTCTCTCTTTCCCTCTCCCCCCTCTCTCTTTCCCTCTCCCCCCTCTCTTTCCCTTCTCCCACTCTTTCCCTCTTGCCCCCCCATCTCTCCCTCTTCCCCCCATCTCTCCCTCTTCCCCCCCATCTCTCCCTCGTCCCCCCATCTCTCCCCCGTCCCCCCCATCTCTCCCTCGTCCCCCCCATCTCTCCCTCTACCCCCATCTCTCCCTCTTCCCCCCCATCTCTCCCTCTTCCCCACAATCTCTCCCTCATCCCCCCATCTCTCCCTCGTCCCCCCCATCTCTCCCTCGTCCCCCCCATCTCTCCCACTACCCCCATCTCTCCCTCTTCCCCCCACCATCTCTCCCTCTTTCCCCCCCATCTCTCCCTCTTGCCCCCCACCATCTCTCCCTCTTCCCCCCATCTCTCCCTCTTCCCCCCATCTCTCCCACTCCCCCCAATCTCTCCCACTTCCCCCATCTCTCCCTCTTCCCCCCCATGTCTCTCTTTCCCCATCTCTCCCTCTTCCCCCCATCTCTCCCTCTTTTCCCCTCTCTTCCCCTCTCCCCCTCTCTTTCCCTCTCCCCCTCTCTCTTTCCCTGTCCGCACTCTCTTTTTCCCTCTCTCTTTCCCTCTCCCCCCATCTCTCCCTCTTCCTCCTATCTCTCCCTCTTCCCCCCAATCTCTCCCACTTCCCCCCTTCTCTCCCACTTCCCCCCCATCTCTCCCTCTTCCCCCCATCTCTCCCTCTTGCCCCTATCTGTCCCTCTTCCCCCCATCTCCCCTCTTCCCCCATCTCTCCCTCTTCCCCCCATCTCTCCCTCTTCCCCCATCTCTCCCTCTTCCCCCCATCTCTCCCTCTTTCTCCCAATCTCTCCCTCTTTCCCCTCATCTCTTCCTCTTCCCCCTCCTCTCTCTCTATCCCCCCTCCTCTCCCTCCCCCTCCTCTCTCTCCCCCCTCCTCTCTCCCCCCCACCTCTCTCTCCCCCCCACCTCTCACCCCCCCACACCTCTCACCCCCCCACCTCTCTCCCCCAACCTCTCTCTCCCCCCCCCACCTCTCTCTTCCTCCCTCTTCCCCCTCCTCACTCTTCCCCCCTCTCTCTCTCCCCCCTCCTCCCTCTCCCCCCTCCTTCCTCTCCCCCCTCTCTCTCTCCCCCCTCCTCCCTCTTCCCCCGCTCTCTCTCTCCCCCCTCCTCCCTCTTCCCCCCTCTATCTTCCCCCTCCCTCTCCCCCTCTACCCTCTTCCCTCTAACCCCCTCCCCCTCTACCCTCTTCCCCCCTCCTCCCCCCCTCTCTCTCTCTCTCACTTCCTCTTCCCCTTCCTTTCTATCCCCCCTCCTCTCTCTCTATCCCCCCTCCTCTCTCTCTCTCCCCCCTCCTCTCTCTCTCCCCCCTCCTCTCTCTCCCCCCTCCTCTCTCTCCCTCCTCTTCCCCCTCCTCCCTCTTCCCCCTCTCTCCCCCTCTTCCCCCCTCCTCCCCCCTCTCTGTCCCCCCTCCTCCCTCTCTCTCTCTCTCACTCCCTCTTCCCCCTCCTCTCTCCCCCCTCTCTCTCTCCCCCTCCACTCTCTCTCGCCCTCCACCCCTCCTCTCTCTCTCCCTCCACCCCTCCTCTCTCGCCCTCCACCCCTCCTCTCTCTCTCCCCCCCACCCTTCCCCTCTCTCCCCCACCCCTTCTCTCTCTATCCCCCTCCACCCTTCCTCTCTCTTCCCCTCCACCCCACCTCTCTCTCTTCCCCCTCCACCCCTCCTCTCTCTCTTCCCCCTCCTCTCTCTCTTCCCCCTCCTCTCTCTCCCCTCCCTCTTTCTCCCCTCCCTCTCTCTCCTCCCCACCTCCTCTCTCTCTACCCCTCTTCTACCCCTCCTCTCTCCCCCCTCCTCTCTCTCTCCCCCTCTCTCCCCCTCCTCTTTCTCTCCCCCCTCCTCTCTCTCCCCCCTCCTCTCTCTCCGCCCCTCCTCTCTCCCCCCTCTTCTCTCTCTCCCCCTCCACCCCTCCTCTCTCTATCCCCCTCCAGCTCTCCTCTCTCTATCCCCCTCCTCTCTCTCTCTCCCTCTCTCTCCCCTCTCCTCTCTCCCCTCTCCTCTCTCCCCCCCTCCTCTAACTCTCTCTCCCCTCCTCTCTCTCTATCTTTCTCCCCCCGATTTCTGTCTCTTCCCCCCTTCCTCTGTTTCTTCCCCCCTTCCTCTGTCTCTTTCCCTCTTCCTGTCTCTCCCCTCTTCCTGCCTCTTCCCCTCTTCCTCTGTCTCTTCCCCTCTTCCTCTGTCTCTTCCACCCTTCCCTGTCTATCTTCCCCACCCTTCCTCTGTCTCTCTCCCCACCCTTCCTGTCTCTTCGTCCCACCCTTCCTCTGTCTCTTCGTCCCACCCTTCCTCTGTCTCTTCTTCCCACCCTTCCTCTGTCTCTTCGTCCCACCCTTCCTGTCTCTTCGTCCCACCCTTCCTCTGTCTCTTCTTCCCACCCTTCCTCTGTCTCTTCTTCCCACCCTTCCTCTGTCTCTTCGTCCCACCCTTCGTCTGTCTCTTCATCCCACCCCTCCTCTGTCTCTTCCCCTCTTCCTCTGTCTCTTCGTCCCACCCTTCCTCTGTCTCTTCGTCACACCCTTCCTCTGTCTCTTCCCCTCTTCCTCTCTCTTCCCCTCTTCCTCTGTCTCTTCCCCCCTTCCTCTGTCTCTTCCCCTCTTCCTCTGTCTCTTCGTCCCACCCTTCCTGTCTCTTCGTCCCACCCTTCCTCTGTCTCTTCTTCCCACCCTTACTCTGTCTCTTCATCCCACCCTTCCTCTGTCTCTTCGTCCCACCCTTCCTCTGTCTCTTCGTCCCACCCTTCCTCTGTCTCTTTGTCCCACCCTTCCTCTGTCTCTTCCCCCCTTCCTCTGTCTCTTTCCCTCTTCCTCTGTCTCTCCCCTATTCCTCTGTCTCTTCCCCTCTTCCTCTGTCTCTTCCCCTCTTCCTCTGTCTCTTCCACCCTTCCCTGTCTATCTTCCCCACCCTTCCCTGTCTATCTTCCCCACCCTTCCTCTGTCTCTCTCCCCACCCTTCCTCTGTCTCTTCGTCCCACCCTTCCTCTGTCTCTTCGTCCCACCCTTCCTCTGTCTCTTCTTCCCACCCTTCCTCTGTCTCTTCTTCCCACCCTTCCTCTGTCTCTTCGTCCCACCCTTCCTCTGTCTCCCTCCCCACCCTTCCTGTCTCTTCGTCCCACCCTTCCTCTGTCTCTTCTTCCCACCCTTCCTCTGTCTCTTCGTCCCACCCTTCCTCTGTCTCTTCATCCCACCCTTCCTCTGTCTCTTCGTCCCACCCTTCCTCTGTCTCTTCATCCCACCCCTCCTCTGTCTCTTCCCACCTTCCTCTGTCTCTTCCCCTCTTCCTCTCTCTTCCCCTCTTCCTCTGTCTCTTCCCCTCTTCCTCTGTCTCTTCCCCTCTTCCTCTGTCTATCTTCCCACCCTTCCTCTGTCTCTTCATCCCACCCTTCCTCTGTCTCTTCGTCCCACCCTTCCTCTGTCTCTTCCCCCCTTCCTCTGTCTCTTTCCCTCTTCCTCTGTCTCTCCCCTATTCCTCTGTCTCTTCCCCTCTTCCTCTGTCTCTTCCCCTCTTCCTCTGTCTCTTCCACCCTTCCCTGTCTATCTTCCCCACCCTTCCCTGTCTATCTTCCCCACCCTTCCTCTGTCTCTCTCCCCACCCTTCCTCTGTCTCTTCATCCCACCCTTCCTCTGTCTCTTCGTCCCACCCTTCCTCTGTCTCTTCGTCCCACCCTTCCTCTGTCTCTTTGTCCCACCCTTCCTCTGTCTCTTCCCCCCTTCCTCTGTCTCTTTCCCTCTTCCTCTGTCTCTCCCCTATTCCTCTGTCTCTTCCCCTCTTCCTCTGTCTCTTCCCCTGTCTATCTTCCCCACCCTTCCTCAGTCTTGCTTCCCACCCTTCCTCTGTCTCTTCGTCCCACCCTTCGTCCCACCCTTCCTCTGTCTCTTCCCACCTTCCTCTATCTCTTCCCACCTTCCTCTGTCTCTTCCCCTCTTCCTCTGTCTCTTTCACTCTTCCTCTGTCTCTTCCCCTCTTCCTCTGTCTCTTCCCCTCTTCCTCTGTCTCTCTTCCCCAAACTTCCTGTCTCTTTGTCCCACCCTTCCTCTGTCTCTTCTTCCCACCCTTCCTCTGTCTCTTCTTCCCACCCTTCCTCTGTCTCTTCGTCCCACCCTTCCTCTGTCTCTTCGTCCCACCCTTCCTCTGTCTCTTCGTCCCACCCCTCCTCTGTCTCTTCCCCTCTTCCTCTGTCTCTTTGTCCCACCCTTCCTGTCTCTTCGTCACACCCTTCCTCTGTTTCTTCCCCTCTTCCTCTCTCTTCCCCTCTTCCTCTGTCTCTTCCCCTCTTCCTCTGTCTCTTCCCCTCTTCCTCTGTCTATCTTCCCCACCCTTCCTCTGTCTATCTTCCCACCCTTCCTCTGTCTCTTCGTCCCACCCTTCCTCTGTCTCTTCGTCCCACCCTTCCTCTGTCTCTTCCCACCTTCCTCTATCTCTTCCCACCTTCCTCTGTCTCTTCCCCTCTTCCTCTGTCTCTTTACCTCTTCCTCTGTCTCTTCCCCTCTTCCTCTGTCTCTTCCCCTCTTCCTCTGTCTATCTTCCCCACCCTTCCTGTCTCTTCGTCCCACCCTTCCTCTGTCTCTTCTTCCCACCCTTCCTCTGTCTCTTCTTCCCACCATTCCTCTGTCTCTTCTTCCCACCCTTCCTCTGTCTCTTCGTCCCACCCTTCCTCTGTCTCTTCTTCCCACCCTTCCTCTGTCTCTTCATCCCACCCCTCCTGTCTCTTCCCCTTCCTCTGTCTCTTTGTCCCACCCTTCCTGTCTCTTCGTCACACCCTTCCTCTGTCTTTTCCCCTCTTCCTGTCTCTTCCCCTCTTCCTCTGTCTCTTCCCCTCTTCCTCTGTCTATCTTCCCCACCCTTCCTCTGTCTCTTCATCCCACCCTTCCTCTGTCTCTTCGTCCCACCCTTCCTCTGTCTCTTCGTCCCACTCTTCCTCTGTCTCTTCGTCCCACCCTTCCTCTGTCTCTTCCCCCCTTCCTCTGTCTCTTTCCCTCTTCCTCTGTCTCTCCCCTCTTCCTCTGTCTCTTCCCCTCTTCCTCTGTCTCTTCCCCTCTTCCTCTGTCTCTTCCACCCTTCCCTGTCTATCTTCCCCACCCTTCCTCTGTCTCTCTCCCCACCCTTCCTCTGTCTCTTCGTCCCACCCTTCCTTTGTCTCTTCGTCCCACCCTTCCTCTGTCTCTTCTTCCCACCCTTCCTCTGTCTCTTCTTCCCACCCTTCCTCTGTCTCTTCGTACCACCCTTCCTGTCTCCCTCCCCACCCTTCCTGTCTCTTCGTCCCACCCTTCCTCTGTCTCTTCTTCCCACCCTTCCTCTGTCTCTTCGTCCCACCCTTCCTCTGTCTCTTCGTCCCACCCTTCCTCTGTCTCTTCATCCCACCCTTCCTCTGTCTCTTCATCCCACCCCTCCTCTGTCTCTTCGTCCCACCCTTCCTCTGTATCTCTCTTCCCCTCTTCCTCTGTCTCTTCCCCTGTCTCTTCCCCTCTTCCTCTGTCTCTTCCCCTCTTCCTCTGTCTCTTCCCCTCTTCCTCTGTCTCTTCCCCTCTTCCTCTGTCTCTTCCCCTCTTCCTCTGTCTCTTCCCCTCTTCCTCTGTCTCTTCGTCCCACCCTTCCTCTGTCTCTTCGTCCCACCCTTCCTCTGTCTCTTCGTCCCACCCTTCCTCTGTCTCTTCCCACCTTCCTCTATCTCTTCCCACCTTCCTCTGTCTCTTCCCCTCTTCCTCTTTCCCTCTTCCTCTCTTCCTCTGTCTCTTCCCCTCTTCCTCTGTCTATCTTCCCCACCCTTCCTCTGTTTATCTTCCCACCCTTCCTCTGTCTATCTTCCCACCCTTCCTCTGTCTCTTCATCCCACCCTTCCTCTGTCTCTTCGTCCCACCCTTCCTCTGTCTCTTCGTCCCACCCTTCCTCTGTCTCTTCGTCCCACCCTTCCTCTGTCTCTTCGTCCCACCCTTCCTCTGTCTCTTCCCACCTTCCTCTCTCTTCCCCTGTCTCTTCCCCTCTTCCTTTGTCTCTTCCCCTCTTCCTCTGTCTCTTTCCCTCTTCCTCTGTCTCTTCCCCTCTTCCTCTGTCTCTTCCCCTGTCTATCTTCCCCACCCTTCCTCTCTCTCTCCCCCTCCTCTCTCTCTCTCCCCCTCCTCTCTCTCCCCCCCTCCTCCCACCCCCCTCCTCTCTCTCTCTCCCTGCCCCCTCCTCTCTCTCTCCCCCCTCCTCTCTCTCTCTCTATCTCTCTCTATCTCTCTCCCACCCATTTCTGTCTCTTCTCCCCTTCCTCTGTCTCTTCGTCCCACCCTTCCTCTGTCTCTTCGTCCCACCCTTCCTCTGTCTCTTCGTCCCACCCTTCCTCTGTCTCTTCGTCCCACCCATCTCTGTCTCTTCCCCTCATCCTCTCTCTTCCCCTCTTCCTCTGTCTCTTCTCCTCTTCCTCTGTCTCTTCCCCTGTCTCTTTCCCTCTTCCCCTGTCTCTTTCCCTCTTCCCGTCTCTTTCCCTCTTCCTCTGTCTCTTTCCCTCTTCCTCTGTCTCTTCCCCTGTCTATCTTCCCCACCCTTCCTCTCTCTCTCCCCCTCCTCTCTCTCTCTCCCCCTCCTCTCTCTCCCCCCCTCCTCCCACCCCCCTCCTCTCTCTCTCTCCCTGCCCCCTCCTCTCTCTCTCCCCCCTCCTCTCTATCTCTCTCCCACCCATTTCTGTCTCTTCTCCCCTTCCTCTGTCTCTTCGTCCCACCCTTCCTCTGTCTCTTCGTCCCACTCTTCCTCTGTCTCTTCGTCCCACCCTTCCTCTGTCTCTTCCCCCCTTCCTCTGTCTCTTTCCCTCTTCCTCTGTCTCTCCCCTCTTCCTCTGTCTCTTCCCCTCTTCCTCTGTCTCTTCCCCTCTTCCTGTCTCTTCCACCCTTCCCTGTCTATCTTCCCCACCCTTCCTCTGTCTCTCTCCCCACCCTTCCTCTGTCTCTTCGTCCCACCCTTCCTTTGTCTCTTCGTCCCACCCTTCCTCTGTCTCTTCTTCCCACCCTTCCTCTGTCTCTTCTTCCCACCCTTCCTCTGTCTCTTCGTACCACCCTTCCTCTGTCTCCCTCCCCACCCTTCCTGTCTCTTCGTCCCACCCTTCCTCTGTCTCTTCTTCCCACCCTTCCTCTGTCTCTTCGTCCCACCCTTCCTCTGTCTCTTCGTCCCACCCTTCCTCTGTCTCTTCATCCCACCCTTCCTCTGTCTCTTCGTCCCACCCCTCCTCTGTCTCTTCGTCCCACCCTTCCTCTGTATCTCTTCCCCTCTTCCTCTGTCTCTTCCCCTCTTCCTCTGTCTCTTCCCCTCTTCCTCTGTCTCTTCCCCTCTTCCTCTGTCTCTTCCCCTCTTCCTCTGTCTCTTCCCCTCTTCCTCTGTCTCTTCGTCCCACCCTTCCTCTGTCTCTTCGTCCCACCCTTCCTCTGTCTCTTCGTCCCACCCTTCCTCTGTCTCTTCCCACCTTCCTCTATCTCTTCCCACCTTCCTCTGTCTCTTCCCCTCTTCCTCTTTCCCTCTTCCTCTGTCTCTTCCTCTCTTCCTCTGTCTCTTCCCCTCTTCCTCTGTCTATCTTCCCCACCCTTCCTGTCTATCTTCCCACCCTTCCTCTGTCTATCTTCCCACCCTTCCTCTGTCTCTTCATCCCACCCTTCATCTGTCTCTTCGTCCCACCCTTCCTCTGTCTCTTCGTCCCACCCTTCCTCTGTCTCTTCGTCCCACCCTTCCTCTGTCTCTTCGTCCCACCCTTCCTCTGTCTCTTCCCACTTTCCTCTCTCTTCCCCTGTCTCTTCCCCTCTTCCTTTGTCTCTTCCCCTCTTCCTCTGTCTCTTTCCCTCTTCCTCTGTCTCTTCCCCTCTTCCTGTCTCTTCCCCTGTCTATCTTCCCCACCCTTCCTCTCTCTCTCCCCCTCCTCTCTCTCTCTCCCCCTCCTCTCTCCCCCCTCCTCTCTCTCCCCCCCTCCTCCCACCCCCCTCCTCTCTCTCTCCCTGCCCCCTCCTCTCTCTCCCCCCTCCTCTCTCTCTCTCTATCTCTCTCTATCTCTCTCCCACCCATTTCTGTCTCTTCTCCCCTTCCTCTGTCTCTTCGTCCCACCCTTCCTCTGTCTCTTCGTCCCACCCTTCCTCTGTCTCTTCGTCCCACCCTTCCTCTGTCTCTTCGTCCCACCCATCTCTGTCTCTTCCCCTCATCCTCTCTCTTCCCCTCTTCCTCTGTCTCTTCTCCTCTTCCTCTGTCTCTTCCCCTCTTCCTCTGTCTCTTTCCCTCTTCCTCTGTCTCTTTCCCTCTTCCTCTGTCTCTTTCCCTCTTCCTCTGTCTCTTCCCCTGTCTATCTTCCCCACCCTTCCTCTCTCTCTCCCCCCTCCTCTCTCTCCCTCCCCCCTCCTCTCTCTCTCTCCCCCTCCTCTCTCTCTCTATCTCTCTCCCCCCCATTTCTGTCTCTTCCTCCCTTCCTCTGTCTCTTCGTCCCACCCTTCCTCTGTCTCATCGTCCCACCCTTCCTGTCTCTTCTTCTCACCCTTCCTCTGTCTCTTCATCCCACCCTTTCTCTGTCTCTTCGTCCCACCCTTCCTCTGTCTCTTCCCACCTTCCTCTATCTCTTCCCACCTTCCTCTCTCTTCCCCTCTTCCTCTGTCTCTTCCCCTCTTCATCTCTCTTCCTCTGTCTCTTCCCCTCTTCCTCTGTCTATCTTCCCCACCCTTCCTCTCTCCCTCCCCCTCCTCTCTCTCCCTGCCCCTCCTCTCTCTCTCCCTGCCCCCTCCTCTCTCTCTCTCTCTCTCCCCCCCATTTCTGTCTCTTCCCCCCTTCCTCTGTCTCTTCGTCCCACCCTTCCTCTGTCTCTTCGTCACACCCTTCCTCTGTCTCTTCTTCTCACCCTTCCTCTGTCTCTTCGTCCCACCCTTCCTCTGTCTCTTCTTCTCACCCTTCCTCTGTCTCTTCTTCTCACCCTTCCTCTGTCTCTTCGTCCCACCCTTCCTGTCTCTTCGTCCCACCCTTCCTCTGTCTCTTTTTCTCACCCTTCCCGTCTCTTCCCTTCCTCTCTCTCCCCCCCTCCTCTCTCTCCCCCCATCCTCTCTCTGCCCCTCTCCTCTCTCCCTCCCTCCCCCCCTCCTCTCTCTCTCCCCCCTCCTCTCTCTCTCCCCCCTCCTATCTCTCTATCTCTCTCCCCCCCATTTGTGTCTCTTCCCCCCTTCCTCTGTCTCTTCGTCCCACCCTTCCTGTCTCTTCGTCCCACCCTTCCTCTGTCTCTTCTTCTCACCCTTCCTCTGTCTCTTCGTCCCACCTGTCCTCTGTCTATCTTCCCCACCCTTCCTCTGTCTCTTCGTCCCACCCTTCCTCTGTCTCTTCGTCCCACCCTTCCTCTGTCTCTTCCCACCTTCCTCTGTCTCTTCGTCCCACCCTTCCTCTGTCTCTTCGTCCCACCCTTCCTCTGTCTCTTCGTCCCACCCTTCCTCTGTCTCTTCTCCCCCTCTGTCTCTCTCCCCCCCCTTCCTCTGTCTCTTCTTCCCCACCCTTCCTCTGTCTCTTCTTCCCCATCCTTCCTCTGTCTCTTCTTCCCCACCCTTCCTCTGTCTCTTCTTCCCCACCCTTCCTCTGTCTCTCTCCCCCTCTTCCTGTCTCTGCTCTCACTGCTCTAAAGAATATTTTAGTCCATTTTATTGGTATAGATTTCTCCCCCCCCCCCCCCCCCAGTAACCAGCTTCAGAGTACTGAGCAGGGGTCTCTCCCCCCCCCAGCTTCAGAGTACTGAGCAGGAGTCTCTCCCCCCCCCCCACCCCAGCTTCAGAGTACTGAGCAGGGGTCTCTCTCTCCCCCCCCCCCAGCTTCAGAGTACTGAGCAGGGGTCTCTCCCCCCCCCAGCTTCAGAGTACTGAGCAGGAGTCTCTCCCCCCCCCCACCCCAGCTTCAGAGTACTGAGCAGGGGTCTCTCTCTCCCCCCCCCCCCAGCTTCAGAGTACTGAGCAGGGGTCTCTCTCCCCCCCCCCCCAGCTTCAGAGTACTGAGCAGGGGTCTCTCTCTCCCCCCCCCCCCAGCTTCAGAGTACTGAGCAGGGGTCTCCCCCCACCCCCAGCTTCAGAGTACTGAGCAGGGGTCTCTCTCTCCCCCCCCCCCAGCTTCACAGTACTGAGCAGGGGTCTCTCTCCCCCCCCCCCCAGCTTCAGAGTACTGAGCAGGGGTCTCTCTCCCCCCCCCCCCAGCTTCAGAGCACCGAGCAGGGCCCCCCCCACCTCCCCCTCCCCGCCACCATATGTCGCGGTGAGTAAGCTTCATTTTCTGACGTTTTAACTGCCCGTGACTACATTGAATAGAGTGATACCGAGTATCTGCCACACGCAGACGTAAGATAACGCTTTTGGTATTTCATTGCGGTTTAATGCAGCTGACAAGATATCAGAGATCAGTGTGCGTCCCCCGAAGCGTCACACCCCCGAAGCGTCACACCCCCGAAGCGTCACACCGCGTCACACCCCCGAAGCGTCACACCCCCGAAGCGTCACACCCCCGAAGCGTCACACCGCGTCACACCCCCAAAGCGTCACCCCCCGAAGCGTCACCCCCCGAAGCGTCACACCCCCGAAGCGTCACCCCCCGAAGCGTCACACCCCCGAAGCGTCACACCCCCGAAGCGTCACACCCCCGAAGCGTCACACCCCCAAAGCGTCACCCCCCCGAAGCGTCACCCCCCCGAAGCGTCACCCCCCCGAAGCGTCACACCGCGTCACACCCCCGAAGCGTCACCCCCCCGAAGCGTCACCCCCCCGAAGCGTCACCCCCCCGAAGCGTCACCCCCCCGAAGCGTCACCCCCCCGAAGCGTCACCCCCCCGAAGCGTCACACCGCGTCACACCCCCGAAGCGTCACCCCCCCGAAGCGTCACACCCCCGAAGCGTCACCCCCCCGAAGCGTCACCCCCCCGAAGCGTCACCGCGTCACACCCCGAAGCGTCACACCCCCGAAGCGTCACACCGCGTCACCCCCCCGAAGCGTCACACCCCCGAAGCGTCACACCCCCGAAGCGTCACACCCCCGAAGCGTCACACCCCCGAAGCGTCACACCCCCGAAGCGTCACCCCCCCAAAGCGTCACACCCCCAAAGCGTCACACCCCCGAAACGTCACACCGCGTCACACCCCCGAAGCGTCACACCCCCGAAGCGTCACACCCCCCCCGAAGCGTCACACCCCCAAAGCGTCACACCCCCAAAGCGCCGCGCGACCCCGTCACACCCCAGAAGCGTCACACCCCCGAAGCGTCACCCCCCCGAAGCGTCACACCCCCAAAGCGTCACACCCCCAAAGCGTCACACCCCCGAAGCGTCACACCCCCAAAGCGTCACCCCCCCGAAGCGTCACACCCCGTCACACCCCCGAAGCGTCACCCCCCCGAAGCGTCACACCCCGTCACACCCCCGAAGCGTCACACCCCCGAAGCGTCACACCCCCAAAGCGTCACACCCCGTCGCGTCACACCCCGGAAGCGTCACACCCCCAAAGCGTCACACCCCCGAAGCGTCACACCCTCGAAGCGTCACACCCCCGAAGCGTCACACCCCGGAAGCGTCACACCCCCAAAGCGTCACACCCCCGAAGCGTCACACCCCCAAAGCATCACACCCCCAAAGCGTTACACCCCCGAAGCGTCACACCCCCGAAGCGTCACACCCCCGAAGCGTCACACCCTCGAAGCGTCACACCCCGTCGCGTCACACCCCGGAAGCGTCACACCCCCAAAGCGTCACACCCCCGAAGCGTCACACCCCCGAAGCGTCACACCCCCAAAGCGTCACACCCCCGAAGCGTCACACCCTCGAAGCGTCACACCCCCGAAGCGTCACACCCCCAAAGCGTCACACCCCCGAAGCGTCACACCCCGTCACACCCCGAAGCGTCACACCCCCAAAGCGTCACACCCCCAAAGCGTCACACCCCCGAAGCGTCACACCCCCAAAGCGTCACACCCCCAAAGCGTCACACCCCCAAAGCGTCACACCCCCGAAGCGTCACACCCCCAAAGCATCACACCCCCGAAGCGTCACACCCCCAAAGCGTCACACCCCCGAAGCGTCACACCCCCAAAGCGTCACACCCTCAAAGCGTCACACCCCGAAGCGTCACACCCCCAAAGCGTCACACCCCCAAAGCGTCACACCCCCGAAGCGTCACACCCCCAAAGCGTCACACCCCCGAAGCGTCACACCCCCGAAGCGTCACACCCCCAAAGCGTCACACCCTCAAAGCGTCACACCCCGAAGCGTCACACCCCCAAAGCGTCACACCCCCAAAGCGTCACACCCCAGAAGCGTCACACCCCCGAAGCGTCACACCCCCGAAGCGTCACACCCCGAAGCGTCACACCCCCGAAGCGTCACACCCCCGAAGCGTCACACCCCCAAAGCGTCACACCCCCAAAGCGTCACACCCCCAAAGCGTCACACCCCCAAAGCGTCACACCCCCGAAGCGTCACACCCCCGAAGCGTCACCCCCCCAAAGCGTCACACCCCGTCACACCCCCGAAGCGTCACACCCCGTCACACCCCGAAGCGTCACACCCCCAAAGCGTCACACCCCCAAAGCGTCACACCCCCGAAGCGTCACACCCCCAAAGCGTCACACCCCCAAAGCGTCACACCCCCAAAGCGTCACACCCCCGAAGCGTCACACCCCCAAAGCATCACACCCCCGAAGCGTCACACCCCCAAAGCGTCACACCCCCGAAGCGTCACACCCCCAAAGCGTCACACCCTCAAAGCGTCACACCCCGAAGCGTCACACCCCCAAAGCGTCACACCCCCAAAGCGTCACACCCCCGAAGCGTCACACCCCCAAAGCGTCACACCCCCGAAGCGTCACACCCCCGAAGCGTCACACCCCCAAAGCGTCACACCCTCAAAGCGTCACACCCCGAAGCGTCACACCCCCAAAGCGTCACACCCCCAAAGCGTCACACCCCAGAAGCGTCACACCCCCGAAGCGTCACACCCCCGAAGCGTCACACCCCGAAGCGTCACACCCCCGAAGCGTCACACCCCCGAAGCGTCACACCCCGAAGCGTCACACCCCCGAAGCGTCACACCCCCAAAGCGTCACACCCCCAAAGCGTCACACCCCCAAAGCGTCACACCCCCAAAGCGTCACACCCCCGAAGCGTCACACCCCCGAAGCGTCACCCCCCCAAAGCGTCACACCCCGTCACACCCCCGAAGCGTCACACCCCGTCACACCCCCGAAGCGTCACACCCCGTCACACCCCCGAAGCGTCACACCCCCAAAGCATCACACCCCCGAAGCGTCACACCCCCAAAGCGTCACACCCCCGAAGCGTCACACCCCCAAAGCGTCACACCCTCAAAGCGTCACACCCCGAAGCGTCACACCCCCAAAGCGTCACACCCCCAAAGCGTCACACCCCCGAAGCGTCACACCCCCAAAGCGTCACACCCCCGAAGCGTCACACCCCCGAAGCGTCACACCCCCAAAGCGTCACACCCTCAAAGCGTCACACCCCGAAGCGTCACACCCCCAAAGCGTCACACCCCCAAAGCGTCACACCCCAGAAGCGTCACACCCCCGAAGCGTCACACCCCCGAAGCGTCACACCCCGAAGCGTCACACCCCCGAAGCGTCACACCCCCGAAGCGTCACACCCCCAAAGCGTCACACCCCCAAAGCGTCACACCCCCAAAGCGTCACACCCCCAAAGCGTCACACCCCCGAAGCGTCACACCCCCGAAGCGTCACCCCCCCAAAGCGTCACACCCCGTCACACCCCCGAAGCGTCACACCCCGTCACACCCCGAAGCGTCACACCCCCAAAGCGTCACACCCCCAAAGCGTCACACCCCCGAAGCGTCACACCCCCAAAGCGTCACACCCCCAAAGCGTCACACCCCCAAAGCGTCACACCCCCGAAGCGTCACACCCCCAAAGCATCACACCCCCGAAGCGTCACACCCCCAAAGCGTCACACCCCCGAAGCGTCACACCCCCAAAGCGTCACACCCTCAAAGCGTCACACCCCGAAGCGTCACACCCCCAAAGCGTCACACCCCCAAAGCGTCACACCCCCGAAGCGTCACACCCCCAAAGCGTCACACCCCCGAAGCGTCACACCCCCGAAGCGTCACACCCCCAAAGCGTCACACCCTCAAAGCGTCACACCCCGAAGCGTCACACCCCCAAAGCGTCACACCCCCAAAGCGTCACACCCCAGAAGCGTCACACCCCCGAAGCGTCACACCCCCGAAGCGTCACACCCCGAAGCGTCACACCCCCGAAGCGTCACACCCCCGAAGCGTCACACCCCGAAGCGTCACACCCCCGAAGCGTCACACCCCCAAAGCGTCACACCCCCAAAGCGTCACACCCCCAAAGCGTCACACCCCCAAAGCGTCACACCCCCGAAGCGTCACACCCCCGAAGCGTCACCCCCCCAAAGCGTCACACCCCGTCACACCCCCGAAGCGTCACACCCCGTCACACCCCCGAAGCGTCACACCCCGTCACACCCCCGAAGCGTCACACCCCCAAAGCGTCACACCCCAGAAGCGTCACACCCCGAAGCGTCACCCCCCCGAAGCGTCACACCCCCGAAGCGTCACACCCCCGAAGCGTCACCCCCCCGAAGCGTCACACCCCCGAAGCGTCACACCCCCGAAGCGTCACACCCCCAAAGCGTCACACCCCCAAAGCGTCACACCCCCAAAGCGTCACACCCCAGAAGCGTCACACCCCCGAAGCGTCACACCCCCAAAGCGTCACACCCCCAAAGCGTCACACCCTCAAAGCGTCACACCCCGTCACACCCCAGAAGCGTCACACCCCAGAAGCGTCACACCCCCGAAGCGTCACCCCCCCGAAGCGTCACACCCCAGAAGCGTCACACCCCCGAAGCGTCACCCCCCCAAAGCGTCACACCCCAGAAGCGTCACACCCCCCAAAGCGTCACACCCCAGAAGCGTCACACCCCCGAAGCGTCACACCCTCGAAGCGTCACACCCCCAAAGCGTCACACCCCCAAAGCGTCACACCCCCAAAGCGTCACACCCCCGAAGCGTCACACCCCCAAAGCGTCACACCCCCAAAGCGTCACACCCCGTCACACCCCCAAAGCGTCACACCCCCAAAGCGTCACACCCCCAAAGCGTCACACCCCGTCACACCCCCAAAGCGTCACACCCCCAAAGCGTCACACCCCCAAAGCGTCACACCCCCGAAGCGTCACACCCCCAAAGCGTCACACCCCCGAAGCGTCACACCCCCCCCGAAGCGTCACACCCCCGAAGCGTCACACCCCCAAAGCGTCACACCCCCAAAGCGTCACACCCCGTCACACCCCCAAAGCGTCACACCCCCAAAGCGTCACACCCCCAAAGCGTCACACCCCGTCACACCCCCAAAGCGTCACACCCCCAAAGCGTCACACCCCCAAAGCGTCACACCCCCGAAGCGTCACACCCCCGAAGCGTCACACCCCCAAAGCGTCACACCCCCGAAGCGTCACACCCCCGAAGCGTCACACCCCCGAAGCGTCACACCCCCAAAGCGTCACACCCCCAAAGCGTCACACCCCCGAAGCGTCACACCCTCGAAGCGTCACACCCCCGAAGCGTCACACCCCCAAAGCGTCACACCCCGTCGCGTCACACCCCGGAAGCGTCACACCCCCGAAGCGTCACACCCCGAAGCGTCACACCCCCAAAGCGTCACACCCCCGAAGCGTCACACCCCCAAAGCGTCACACCCCCGAAGCGTCACACCCCCGAAGCGTCACACCCCCGAAGCGTCACACCCCCAAAGCGTCACACCCCCGAAGCGTCACACCCCCGAAGCGTCACACCCCCAAAGCGTCACACCCCGTCACACCCCGAAGCGTCACACCCCCGAAGCGTCACACCCCCGAAGCGTCGCACCCCGTCACACCCCCAAAGCGTCACACCCCCGAAGCGTCACACCCCGAAGCGTCACACCCCCAAAGCGTCACACCCCCGAAGCGTCACACCCCCAAAGCGTCACACCCCGGAAGCGTCACACCCCCAAAGCGTCACACCCCCGAAGCGTCACACCCCCAAAGCGTCACACCCCCAAAGCGTCACACCCCCGAAGCGTCACACCCCCAAAGCATCACACCCCCGAAGCGTCACCCCCCCAAAGCGTCACACCCCCGAAGCGTCACCCCCCCAAAGCGTCACACCCCGAAGCGTCACCCCCCCAAAGCGTCACCCCCCCAAAGCGTCACACCCCCGAAGCGTCACACCCCCAAAGCGTCACACCCCCGAAGTGTCACACCCCCGAAGCGTCACACCCCCGAAGCGTCACACCCCCAAAGCGTCACCCCCCCAAAGCGTCACCCCCCCAAAGCGTCACCCCCCCGAAGCGTCACACCCCCGAAGCGTCACACCCCCAAAGCGTCACACCCCCCCCGAAGCGTCACACCCCCAAAGCGTCACACCCCCGAAGCGTCACACCCCCAAAGCGTCACACCCCCGAAGCGTCACACCCCCAAAGCGTCACACCCCCCCCGAAGCGTCACACCCCCAAAGCGTCACACCCCCAAAGCGTCACACCCCCGAAGCGTCACACCCCCGAAGCGTCACACCCCCGAAGCGTCACCCCCCCAAAGCGTCACACCCCCGAAGCGTCACACCCCCAAAGCGTCACACCCTCAAAGCGTCACACCCCGAAGCGTCACACCCCCAAAGCGTCACACCCCCAAAGCGTCACACCCCAGAAGCGTCACACCCCCGAAGCGTCACACCCTCAAAGCGTCACACCCCGAAGCGTCACACCCCCGAAGCGTCACACCCCCAAAGCGTCACACCCCCAAAGCGTCACACCCCCGAAGCGTCACACCCCCAAAGCGTCACACCCCGTCACACCCCCGAAGCGTCACACCCCGTCACACCCCCGAAGCGTCACACCCCCGAAGCGTCACACCCCCGAAGCGTCACACCCCCGAAGCGTCACACCCCCAAAGCGTCACACCCCAGAAGCGTCACACCCCGAAGCGTCACCCCCCCGAAGCGTCACACCCGAAGCGTCACACCCCCGAAGCGTCACACCCCCGAAGCGTCACCCCCCCGAAGCGTCACACCCCCGAAGCGTCACACCCCCAAAGCGTCACACCCCCAAAGCGTCACACCCCCAAAGCGTCACACCCCAGAAGCGTCACACCCCCGAAGCGTCACACCCCCAAAGCGTCACACCCCCAAAGCGTCACACCCTCAAAGCGTCACACCCCCAAAGCGTCACACCCCGTCACACCCCCGAAGCGTCACACCCCGTCACACCCCCGAAGCGTCACACCCCCAAAGCGTCACACCCCGTCACACCCCCGAAGCGTCACACCCCGTCACACCCCCGAAGCGTCACACCCCCGAAGCGTCACACCCCGTCACACCCCCGAAGCGTCACACCCCGTCACACCCCCGAAGCGTCACCCCCCCAAAGCGTCACACCCCAGAAGCGTCACACCCCAGAAGCGTCACACCCCCGAAGCGTCACCCCCCCAAAGCGTCACACCCCCGAAGCGTCACACCCCAGAAGCGTCACACCCCCGAAGCGTCACCCCCCCGAAGCGTCACCCCCCCAAAGCGTCACACCCCAGAAGCGTCACACCCCCCAAAGCGTCACACCCCAGAAGCGTCACCCCCCCGAAGCGTCACACCCCCAAAGCGTCACACCCCCAAAGCGTCACACCCCCAAAGCGTTACACCCCCAAAGCATCACACCCCCGAAGCGTCACACCCCCAAAGCGTCACACCCCGTCACACCCCCAAAGCGTCACACCCCCAAAGCGTCACACCCCCAAAGCGTCACACCCCCGAAGCGTCACACCCCCGAAGCGTCACACCCCCGAAGCGTCACACCCCCAAAGCGTCACACCCCCCCCGAAGCGTCACACCCCCGAAGCGTCACACCCCCAAAGCGTCACACCCCCGAAGCGTCACACCCCCCCCGAAGCGTCACACCCCCGAAGCGTCACACCCCGTCACACCCCCGAAGCGTCACACCCCCGAAGCGTCACACCCCCAAAGCGTCACACCCCCAAAGCGTCACACCCCCGAAGCGTCACACCCCCGAAGCGTCACACCCCCAAAGCGTCACACCCCCAAAGTGTCACACCCCCGCAGCTTCACACCCCGTCACACCCCCGAAGCGTCACACCGCGTCACACCCCCGAAGCGTCACACCCCCGAAGCGTCACACCGCGTCACACCCCCGAAGCGTCACACCCCCAAAGCGTCACACCCCCAAAGTGTCACACCCCCGCAGCTTCACACCCCGTCACACCCCCGAAGCGTCACACCGCGTCACACCCCCGAAGCGTCACACCCCCGAAGCGTCACACCCCCGAAGCGTCAGACCCCCAAAGCGTCACACCTCCAAAGCGTCACACCCCCAAAGCGTCACACCCCGAAGCGTCACACCCCCAAAGCGTCACACCCCCGAAGCGTCACACCCCCGAAGCGTCACACCCCCGAAGCGTCAGACCCCCGAAGCGTCACACCCCCGAAGCGTCACACCCCCCCCGAAGCGTCACACCCCCAAAGCGTCACACCCCAAAGCGTCACACCCCCGAAGCGTCACACCCCCAAAGCGTCACACCCCCAAAGCGTCACACCCCCGAAGCGTCACACCCCCGAAGCGTCACACCCCCAAAGTGTCACACCCCCAAAGCGTTACACCCCCAAAGCGTCACACCCCCGAAGCGTCACACCCCCAAAGCGTCACACCCCGTCACACCCCCAAAGCGTCACACCCCCAAAGCGTCACACCCCCAAAGCGTCACACCCCCAAAGCGTCACACCCCGTCACACCCCCAAAGCGTCACACCCCCAAAGCGTCACACCCCCAAAGCGTCACACCCCCGCAGCTTCACACCCCCGAAGCGTCACACCCCCGAAGCGTCACACCCCCAAAGCGTCACACCCCCAAAGCGTCACACCCCCAAAGCGTCACACCCCCGAAGCGTCACACCCCGTCACACCCCCGAAGCGTCACACCCCCAAAGCGTCACACCCCCAAAGCGTCACACCCCCAAAGCGTCACACCCCCAAAGCGTCACACCCCCGAAGCGTCACACCCCGTCACATCCCCGAAGCGTCACACCCCCGAAGCGTCACACCCCCAAAGCGTCACACCCTCAAAGCGTCACACCCCCAAAGCGTCACACCCTCAAAGCGTCACACCCCCGAAGCGTCACACCCCCGAAGCGTCACACCCCGTCACACCCCCAAAGCGTCACACCCCCAAAGCGTCACACCCTCAAAGCGTCACACCCCCGAAGCGTCACACCCCCAAAGCGTCACACACCCAAAGCGTCACACCCCCAAAGCGTCACACCCCCAAAGCGTTACACCCCCAAAGTGTCACACCCCCAAAGCGTCACACCTCCAAAGCGTCACACCCCCGAAGCGTCACACCCCCAAAGCGTCACACCCCCGAAGCGTCACACCCCGTCACACCCCCGAAGCGTCACACCCCCGAAGCGTCACACCCCCGAAGCGTCACACCCCCGAAGCGTCACACCCCGTCACACCCCGAAGCGTCACACCCCCGAAGCATCACACCCCCGAAGCGTCACACCCCCAAAGCGTCACACCCCCAAAGCGTCACACCCCCGAAGCGTCACACCCCCAAAGCGTCACCCCCCCAAAGCGTCACACCCCGTCACACCCCCAAAGCGTCACACCCCCAAAGCGTCACACCCCCGAAGCGTCACACCCCCAAAGCGTCACACCCCCAAAGCGTCACACCCCCAAAGCGTCACACCCCCCCCGAAGCGTCACACCCCCGAAGCGTCACACCCCCGAAGCGTCACACCCCCGAAGCGTCACACCCCCGAAGCGTCACACCCCGTCACACCCCCAAAGCGTCACACCCCCCCCGAAGCGTCACACCCCCGAAGCGTCACACCCCCGAAGCGTCACACCCCCGAAGCATCACACCCCCGAAGCGTCACACCCCCAAAGCGTCACACCCCCAAAGCGTCACACCCCCGAAGCGTCACACCCCCAAAGCGTCACACCCCGTCACACCCCCGAAGCGTCACACCCCCAAAGCGTCACACCCCCAAAGCGTCACACCCCCGAAGCGTCACACCCCCAAAGCGTCACACCCCCAAAGCGTCACACCCCCAAAGCGTCACACCCCCAAAGCGTCACACCCTCAAAGCGTCACACCCCCGAAGCGTCACACCCCCAAAGCGTCACACCCTCAAAGCGTCACACCCCCAAAGCGTCACACCCTCAAAGCGTCACACCCCCAAAGCGTCACACCCTCAAAGCGTCACATCCCCGAAGCGTCACACCCCCGAAGCGTCACACCCCCAAAGCGTCACACACCCAAAGCGTCACACCCCCAAAGCGTCACACCCCCGAAGCGTCACACCCCCAAAGCGTCACACCCCGTCACACCCCCAAAGCGTCACACCCCCAAAGCGTCACACCCCCAAAGCGTCACACCCCCGCAGCTTCACACCCCGTCACACCCCGTCACACCCCGAAGCGTCACACCTCCAAAGCGTCACACCCCCGAAGCGTCACACCCCCAAAGTGTCACACCCCCAAAGCATCACACCCCCAAAGCGTCACACCTCCAAAGCGTCACACCCCCGAAGCGTCACACCCCCAAAGTGTCACACCCCCAAAGCATCACACCCCCAAAGTGTCACACCCCCAAAGCGTCACACCCCCGAAGCGTCACACCCCGTCACACCCCCAAAGCGTTACACCCCCAAAGCGTCACACCCCCGAAGCGTCACACCCCCGAAGCGTCACACCCCCGAAGCGTCACCCCCCAAAGCGTCACACCCCGTCACACCCCGAAGCGTCACACCCCCGAAGCATCACACCCCCGAAGCGTCACACCCCCAAAGCGTCACACCCCCAAAGCGTCACACCCCCAAAGCGTCACACCCCCGAAGCGTCACACCCCCAAAGCGTCACACCCCCGCAGCTTCACACCCCGTCACACCCCCAAAGCGTCACACCCCGTCACACCCCCGAAGCGTCACACCCCCAAAGCGTCACACCCCCAAAGCGTCACACCCCCAAAGCGTCACACCCCCGAAGCGTCACACCCCCAAAGCGTCACACCCCCAAAGCGTCACACCCCCAAAGCGTCACACCCCCGAAGCGTCACACCCCCAAAGCGTCACACCCCCAAAGCGTCACACCCCCAAAGCGTCACACCCCCGAAGCGTCACACCCCCAAAGCGTCACCCCCCCGAAGCGTCACACCCCCGAAGCGTCACACCCCCAAAGCGTCACACCCCCGAAGCGTCACACCCCCGAAGCGTCACACCCCCAAAGCGTCACACCCCGTCACACCCCCGAAGCGTCACACCCCCGAAGCGTCACACCCTCAAAGCGTCACACCCCGAAGCGTCACACCCCCAAAGCGTCACACCCCCAAAGCGTTACACCCCCAAAGCGTCACCCCCCCGAAGCGTCACACCCCCAAAGCGTCACACCCCCAAAGCGTCACACCCCCAAAGCGTCACCCCCCCGAAGCGTCACCCCCCCGAAGCGTCACACCCCCAAAGCGTCACACCCCCGAAGCGTCACACCCCCGAAGCGTCACACCCCCAAAGCGTCACACCCCGAAGCGTCACACCCCGTCACACCCCCGAAGCGTCACACCCCCGAAGCGTCACACCCTCAAAGCGTCACACCCCGAAGCGTCACACCTCCAAAGCGTCACACCCCCAAAGCGTCACACCCCGAAGCGTCACACCCCCAAAGCGTCACACCCCCGAAGCGTCACACCCCCAAAGCGTCACACCCCCAAAGCGTCACCCCCCCGAAGCGTCACCCCCCCGAAGCGTCACACCCCCAAAGCGTCACACCCCCGAAGCGTCACACCCCCGAAGCGTCACACCCCCAAAGCGTCACACCCCCAAAGCGTCACACCCCCAAAGCGTCACACCTCCAAAGCGTCACACCCCCGAAGCGTCACACCCCCGAAGCGTCACACCCCCGAAGCGTCACACCCCCGAAGCGTCACACCCTCAAAGCGTCACACCCCGAAGCGTCACACCTCCAAAGCGTCACACCCCCAAAGCGTCACACCCCGAAGCGTCACACCCTCAAAGCGTCACACCCCGAAGCGTCACACCTCCAAAGCGTCACACCCCCGAAGCGTCACACCCCCAAAGCGTCACACCCCCAAAGCGTCACACCCCCAAAGCGTCACCCCCCCGAAGCGTCACCCCCCCGAAGCGTCACACCCCCAAAGCGTCACACCCCCGAAGCGTCACACCCCCGAAGCGTCACACCCCCAAAGCGTCACACCCCGAAGCGTCACACCCCCAAAGCGTCACACCCCCGAAGCGTCACACCCCCGCAGCTTCACACCCCGTCACACCCCCGAAGCGTCACACCCTCAAAGCGTCACACCCCCGAAGCGTCACACCCCCAAAGCGTCACACCCCGAAGCGTCACACCCCCAAAGCGTCACACCCTCAAAGCGTCACACCCCGAAGCGTCACACCCCCAAAGCGTCACACCCCCGAAGCGTCACACCCCCGCAGCTTCACACCCCGTCACACCCCGAAGCGTCACACCCCGTCACACCCCCGAAGCGTCACACCCCGTCACACCCCCGAAGCGTCACACCCCGTCACACCCCCGAAGCGTCACACCTCCAAAGCGTCACACCCCCGAAGCGTCACACCCCCAAAGCGTCACACCCCCGAAGCGTCACACCCCCGAAGCGTCACACCCCCGAAGCGTCACACCCCCAAAGCGTCACACCCCCAAAGCGTCACACCCCCGAAGCGTCACACCCCCGAAGCGTCACACCCCCGAAGCGTCACACCCCCAAAGCGTCACACCCCCAAAGCGTCACACCCCCGAAGCGTCACACCCCCGAAGCGTCACACCCCCGAAGCGTCACACCCCCAAAGCGTCACACCCCCAAAGCGTCACACCCCCGAAGCGTCACACCCCCAAAGCGTCACACCCCCGAAGCGTCACACCCCAGAAGCGTCACACCCCCGAAGCGTCACACCCCCGAAGCGTCACACCCCCGAAGCGTCACACCCCCAAAGCGTCACACCCCCAGAAGCGTCACACCCCCGAAGCGTCACACCCCCAAAGCGTCACACCCCCGAAGCGTCACACCCCAGAAGCGTCACACCCCCGAAGCGTCACACCCCCGAAGCGTCACACCCCCAAAGCGTCACACCCCCAAAGCGTCACACCCCAGAAGCGTCACACCCCCGAAGCGTCACACCCCCAAAGCGTCACACCCCCAAAGCGTCACACCCCAGAAGCGTCACACCCCCGAAGCGTCACACCCCCAAAGCGTCACACCCCCGAAGCGTCACACCCCGTCACACCCCCAAAGCGTCACACCCCCGAAGCGTCACACCCCGTCACACCCCCGAAGCGTCACACCCCGAAGCGTCACACCCCCGAAGCGTCACACCCCCAAAGCGTCACACCCTCAAAGCGTCACACCCCCAAAGCGTCACACCCCGTCACACCCCGAAGCGTCACATCCCCGAAGCGTCACATCCCCGAAGCGTCACACCCCCAAAGCGTCACACCCTCAAAGCGTCACACCCCCAAAGCGTCACACCCCCGAAGCGTCACACCCCCAAAGCGTCACACCCCGTCACACCCCCGAAGCGTCACACCCCCAAAGCGTCACACCCCCAAAGCGTCACACCCCGTCACACCCCCGAAGCGTCACACCCCGTCACACCCCCAAAGCGTCACACCCCCAAAGCGTCACACCCCGTCACACCCCCAAAGCGTCACACCCCCAAAGCGTCACACCCCAGAAGCGTCACACCCCCAAAGCGTCACACCCCGTCACACCCCCAAAGCGTCACACCCCCAAAGCGTCACACCCCAGAAGCGTCACACCCCCGAAGCGTCACACCCCCAAAGCGTTACACCCCCAAAGCGTTACACCCCCAAAGCATCACACCCCCGAAGCGTCACACCCCCAAAGCGTCACACCCCCAAAGCGTCACCCCCCCAAAGCGTCACACCCCGTCACACCCCCAAAGCGTCACACCCCCAAAGCGTCACACCCCGTCACACCCCCAAAGCGTCACACCCCCGAAGCGTCACCCCCCCAAAGCGTCACACCCCGTCACACCCCCAAAGCGTCACACCCCCAAAGCGTCACCCCCCCAAAGCGTCACACCCCGTCACACCCCCAAAGCGTCACACCCCCAAAGCGTCACACCCCCAAAGCGTCACACCGCGTCACACCCCCAAAGCGTTACACCCCCAAAGCATCACACCCCCGAAGCGTCACACCCCCAAAGCGTCACACCCCCAAAGCGTCACCCCCCCAAAGCGTCACACCCCGTCACACCCCCAAAGCGTCACACCCCCAAAGCGTCACACCCCGTCACACCCCCAAAGCGTCACACCCCCGAAGCGTCACCCCCCCAAAGCGTCACACCCCGTCACACCCCCAAAGCGTCACACCCCCAAAGCGTCACACCCCCAAAGCGTCACACCCCGTCACACCCCCAAAGCGTCACACCCCCAAAGCGTCACACCCCGTCACACCCCGTCACACCCCCGAAGCGTCACACCCCCGAAGCGTCACACCCCCGAAGCGTCACACCCCCAAAGCGTCACCCCCCCGAAGCGTCACCCCCCCGAAGCGTCACACCCCCGAAGCGTCACACCCCCGAAGCGTCACACCCCCGAAGCGTCACACCCCCGAAGCGTCACACCCCCAAAGCGTCACACCCCAGAAGCGTCACACCCCCGAAGCGTCACACCCCCAAAGCGTCACACCCCCAAAGCGTCACACCCCAGAAGCGTCACACCCCCGAAGCGTCACACCCCCAAAGCGTCACACCCCCAAAGCGTCACACCCCAGAAGCGTCACACCCCCGAAGCGTCACACCCCCAAAGCGTCACACCCCCGAAGCGTCACACCCCGTCACACCCCCAAAGCGTCACACCCCCGAAGCGTCACACCCCGTCACACCCCCGAAGCGTCACACCCCGTCACACCCCCAAAGCGTCACACCCCCAAAGCGTCACACCCCGTCACACCCCCAAAGCGTCACACCCCCAAAGCGTCACACCCCAGAAGCGTCACACCCCCAAAGCGTCACACCCCGTCACACCCCCAAAGCGTCACACCCCCAAAGCGTCACACCCCAGAAGCGTCACACCCCCGAAGCGTCACACCCCCAAAGCGTTACACCCCCAAAGCGTTACACCCCCAAAGCATCACACCCCCGAAGCGTCACACCCCCAAAGCGTCACACCCCCAAAGCGTCACCCCCCCAAAGCGTCACACCCCGTCACACCCCCAAAGCGTCACACCCCCGAAGCGTCACACCCCCAAAGCGTCACACCCCCGCAGCTTCACACCCCGTCACACCCCCAAAGCGTCACACCCCGTCACACCCCCGAAGCGTCACACCCCCAAAGCGTCACACCCCCAAAGCGTCACACCCCCAAAGCGTCACACCCCCGAAGCGTCACACCCCCAAAGCGTCACACCCCCAAAGCGTCACACCCCCAAAGCGTCACACCCCCGAAGCGTCACACCCCCAAAGCGTCACACCCCCAAAGCGTCACACCCCCAAAGCGTCACACCCCCGAAGCGTCACACCCCCAAAGCGTCACCCCCCCGAAGCGTCACACCCCCGAAGCGTCACACCCCCAAAGCGTCACACCCCCGAAGCGTCACACCCCCGAAGCGTCACACCCCCAAAGCGTCACACCCCGTCACACCCCCGAAGCGTCACACCCCCGAAGCGTCACACCCTCAAAGCGTCACACCCCGAAGCGTCACACCCCCAAAGCGTCACACCCCCAAAGCGTTACACCCCCAAAGCGTCACCCCCCCGAAGCGTCACACCCCCAAAGCGTCACACCCCCAAAGCGTCACACCCCCAAAGCGTCACACCCCCGAAGCGTCACACCCCCAAAGCGTCACCCCCCCGAAGCGTCACCCCCCCGAAGCGTCACACCCCCAAAGCGTCACACCCCCGAAGCGTCACACCCCCGAAGCGTCACACCCCCAAAGCGTCACACCCCGTCACACCCCCGAAGCGTCACACCCCCGAAGCGTCACACCCTCAAAGCGTCACACCCCGAAGCGTCACACCTCCAAAGCGTCACACCCCCAAAGCGTCACACCCCGAAGCGTCACACCCCCAAAGCGTCACACCCCCGAAGCGTCACACCCCCAAAGCGTCACACCCCCAAAGCGTCACCCCCCCGAAGCGTCACCCCCCCGAAGCGTCACACCCCCAAAGCGTCACACCCCCGAAGCGTCACACCCCCGAAGCGTCACACCCCCAAAGCGTCACACCCCGTCACACCCCCGAAGCGTCACACCCCCGAAGCGTCACACCCTCAAAGCGTCACACCCCGAAGCGTCACACCTCCAAAGCGTCACACCCCCAAAGCGTCACACCCCGAAGCGTCACACCCTCAAAGCGTCACACCCCGAAGCGTCACACCCCCGAAGCGTCACACCCCCAAAGCGTCACACCCCCAAAGCGTCACACCCCCAAAGCGTCACACCCTCAAAGCGTCACACCCCGAAGCGTCACACCCCGAAGCGTCACACCCCCAAAGCGTCACACCCCCGAAGCGTCACACCCCCGAAGCGTCACACCCCCGCAGCTTCACACCCCGTCACACCCCGAAGCGTCACACCCCGTCACACCCCCGAAGCGTCACACCCCGTCACACCCCCGAAGCGTCACACCCCGTCACACCCCCGAAGCGTCACACCCCCAAAGCGTCACACCCCGTCACACCCCCGAAGCGTCACACCTCCAAAGCGTCACACCCCCGAAGCGTCACACCCCCAAAGCGTCACACCCCCGAAGCGTCACACCCCCGAAGCGTCACACCCCCGAAGCGTCACACCCCCAAAGCGTCACACCCCAGAAGCGTCACACCCCCGAAGCGTCACACCCCCGAAGCGTCACACCCCCAAAGCGTCACACCCCCAAAGCGTCACACCCCAGAAGCGTCACACCCCCGAAGCGTCACACCCCCAAAGCGTCACACCCCCAAAGCGTCACACCCCAGAAGCGTCACACCCCCGAAGCGTCACACCCCCAAAGCGTCACACCCCCGAAGCGTCACACCCCGTCACACCCCCAAAGCGTCACACCCCCGAAGCGTCACACCCCGTCACACCCCCGAAGCGTCACACCCCGAAGCGTCACACCCCCGAAGCGTCACACCCCGTCACACCCCGAAGCGTCACATCCCCGAAGCGTCACATCCCCGAAGCGTCACACCCCCAAAGCGTCACACCCTCAAAGCGTCACACCCCCAAAGCGTCACACCCCGTCACACCCCCGAAGCGTCACACCCCCAAAGCGTCACACCCCCAAAGCGTCACACCCCGTCACACCCCCGAAGCGTCACACCCCGTCACACCCCCAAAGCGTCACACCCCCAAAGCGTCACACCCCGTCACACCCCCAAAGCGTCACACCCCCAAAGCGTCACACCCCAGAAGCGTCACACCCCCAAAGCGTCACACCCCGTCACACCCCCAAAGCGTCACACCCCCAAAGCGTCACACCCCAGAAGCGTCACACCCCCGAAGCGTCACACCCCCAAAGCGTTACACCCCCAAAGCGTTACACCCCCAAAGCATCACACCCCCGAAGCGTCACACCCCCAAAGCGTCACACCCCCAAAGCGTCACCCCCCCAAAGCGTCACACCCCGTCACACCCCCAAAGCGTCACACCCCCAAAGCGTCACACCCCGTCACACCCCCAAAGCGTCACACCCCCGAAGCGTCACCCCCCCAAAGCGTCACACCCCGTCACACCCCCAAAGCGTCACACCCCCAAAGCGTCACCCCCCCAAAGCGTCACACCCCGTCACACCCCCAAAGCGTCACACCCCCAAAGCGTCACACCCCCAAAGCGTCACACCGCGTCACACCCCCAAAGCGTTACACCCCCAAAGCATCACACCCCCGAAGCGTCACACCCCCAAAGCGTCACACCCCCAAAGCGTCACCCCCCCAAAGCGTCACACCCCGTCACACCCCCAAAGCGTCACACCCCCAAAGCGTCACACCCCGTCACACCCCCAAAGCGTCACACCCCCGAAGCGTCACCCCCCCAAAGCGTCACACCCCGTCACACCCCCAAAGCGTCACACCCCCAAAGCGTCACACCCCCAAAGCGTCACACCCCGTCACACCCCCAAAGCGTCACACCCCCAAAGCGTCACACCCCGTCACACCCCGTCACACCCCCGAAGCGTCACACCCCCGAAGCGTCACACCCCCGAAGCGTCACACCCCCAAAGCGTCACCCCCCCGAAGCGTCACCCCCCCGAAGCGTCACACCCCCGAAGCGTCACACCCCCGAAGCGTCACACCCCCGAAGCGTCACACCCCCGAAGCGTCACACCCCCAAAGCGTCACACCCCAGAAGCGTCACACCCCCGAAGCGTCACACCCCCAAAGCGTCACACCCCCAAAGCGTCACACCCCAGAAGCGTCACACCCCCGAAGCGTCACACCCCCAAAGCGTCACACCCCCAAAGCGTCACACCCCAGAAGCGTCACACCCCCGAAGCGTCACACCCCCAAAGCGTCACACCCCCGAAGCGTCACACCCCGTCACACCCCCAAAGCGTCACACCCCCGAAGCGTCACACCCCGTCACACCCCCGAAGCGTCACACCCCGAAGCGTCACACCCCCGAAGCGTCACACCCCGTCACACCCCGAAGCGTCACATCCCCGAAGCGTCACATCCCCGAAGCGTCACACCCCCAAAGCGTCACACCCTCAAAGCGTCACACCCCCAAAGCGTCACACCCCGTCACACCCCCGAAGCGTCACACCCCCAAAGCGTCACACCCCCAAAGCGTCACACCCCGTCACACCCCCGAAGCGTCACACCCCGTCACACCCCCAAAGCGTCACACCCCCAAAGCGTCACACCCCGTCACACCCCCAAAGCGTCACACCCCCAAAGCGTCACACCCCAGAAGCGTCACACCCCCAAAGCGTCACACCCCGTCACACCCCCAAAGCGTCACACCCCCAAAGCGTTACACCCCCAAAGCGTTACACCCCCAAAGCATCACACCCCCGAAGCGTCACACCCCCAAAGCGTCACACCCCGTCACACCCCCAAAGCGTCACACCCCCAAAGCGTCACACCCCCAAAGCGTCACCCCCCCAAAGCGTCACACCCCGTCACACCCCCAAAGCGTCACACCCCCAAAGCGTCACACCCCGTCACACCCCCAAAGCGTCACACCCCCGAAGCGTCACCCCCCCAAAGCGTCACACCCCGTCACACCCCCAAAGCGTCACACCCCCAAAGCGTCACCCCCCCAAAGCGTCACACCCCGTCACACCCCCAAAGCGTCACACCCCCAAAGCGTCACACCCCCAAAGCGTCACACCGCGTCACACCCCCAAAGCGTTACACCCCCAAAGCATCACACCCCCGAAGCGTCACACCCCCAAAGCGTCACACCCCCAAAGCGTCACACCCCGTCACACCCCCAAAGCGTCACACCCCCGAAGCGTCACCCCCCCAAAGCGTCACACCCCGTCACACCCCCAAAGCGTCACACCCCCAAAGCGTCACACCCCCAAAGCGTCACACCCCGTCACACCCCCAAAGCGTCACACCCCCAAAGCGTCACACCCCGTCACACCCCCAAAGCGTCACACCCCCGAAGCGTCACCCCCCCAAAGCGTCACACCCCGTCACACCCCCAAAGCGTCACACCCCCGAAGCGTCACACCCCCCCCGAAGCGTCACACCCCCAAAGCGTCACACCCCCGAAGCGTCACCCCCCCGAAGCGTCACACCCCCAAAGCGTCACACCCCCGAAGCGTCACCCCCCCGAAGCGTCACACCCCGTCACACCCCCGAAGTGTCACACCCCGTCACACCCCCGAAGCGTCACACCCCGTCACACCCCCGAAGCGTCACACCCCGTCACACCCCCGAAGTGTCACACCCCCGAAGCGTCACACCCCCGAAGCGTCACACCCCGTCACACCCCCGAAGCGTCACACCCCCGAAGCGTCACACCCCCGAAGCGTCACACCCCCAAAGCGTCACACCCCGTCACACCCCCGAAGCGTCACACCCCGTCACACCCCCGAAGCGTCACACCCCGTCACACCCCCGAAGCGTCACACCCCGAAGCGTCACACCCCCAAAGCGTCACACCCTCAAAGCGTCACACCCGTCACACCCCCAAAGCGTCACACCCCGTCACACCCCCAAAGCGTCACACCCCCGAAGCGTCACACCCCCAAAGCGTCACACCCCCGAAGCGTCACACCCCCGAAGCGTTACACCCCCAAAGCGTCACACCCCCGAAGCGTTACACCCCCAAAGCGTTACACCCCCAAAGCGTTACACCCCCAAAGCGTTACACCCCCAAAGCGTTACACCCCCAAAGCGTCACACCCCCGAAGCGTCACACCCCCGAAGCGTCACACCCCGTCACACCCCCAAAGCGTCACACCCCCAAAGCGTCACACCCTCAAAGCGTCACACCCCCAAAGCGTCACACCCTCAAAGCGTCACACCCCCGAAGCGTCACACCCCCGAAGCGTCACACCCCCGAAGCGTCACACCCCCGAAGCGTCACACCCCCGAAGCGTCACACCCCGTCACACCCCCGAAGCGTCACACCCCCAAAGCGTCACACCCCCGAAGTGTCACACCCCCGAAGTGTCACACCCCCGAAGCGTCACACCCCGTCACACCCCCGAAGCGTCACACCCCGTCACACCCCCGAAGTGTCACACCCCGTCACACCCCCGAAGCGTCACACCCCCGAAGTGTCACACCCCCGAAGCGTCACACCCCCGAAGCGTCACACCCCCGAAGCGTCACACCCCCGAAGCGTCACACCCCGTCACACCCCCGAAGCGTCACACCCCGTCACACCCCCGAAGCGTCACACCCCCGAAGCGTCACACCCCCGAAGCGTCACACCCCGTCACACCCCCGAAGCGTCACACCCCCAAAGCGTTACACCCCCAAAGCGTCACACCCCCAAAGCGTCACACCCCCAAAGCGTCACACCCCGTCACACCCCCAAAGCGTCACACCCCCAAAGCGTCACACCCCAGAAGCGTCACACCCCCAAAGCGTCACACCCCCGAAGCGTCACACCCCCGAAGCGTCACACCCCCGAAGCGTCACACCCCCCAAAGCGTCACACCCCCAAAGCGTCACACCCCGTCACACCCCCAAAGCGTCACACCCCCGAAGCGTCACACCCCCAAAGCGTCACACCCCCGAAGCGTCACACCCCCGAAGCGTCACACCCCCGAAGCGTCACACCCCCAAAGCGTCACACCCCCAAAGCGTCACACCCCCGAAGCGTCACACCCCCAAAGCGTCACACCCCCAAAGCGTCACACCCCCGAAGCGTCACACCCCCGAAGCGTCACACCCCCAAAGCGTCACACCCCCGAAGCGTCACACCCCCGAAGCGTCACACCCCCAAAGCGTCACACCCCGTCACACCCCCAAAGCGTCACACCCCCAAAGCGTCACACCCCAGAAGCGTCACACCCCCGAAGCGTCACACCCCCGAAGCGTCACACCCCCCAAAGCGTCACACCCCCAAAGCGTCACACCCCGTCACACCCCCAAAGCGTCACACCCCCGAAGCGTCACACCCCCAAAGCGTCACACCCCGTCACACCCCCAAAGCGTCACACCCCCAAAGCGTCACACCCCGTCACACCCCCGAAGCGTCACACCGCGTCACACCCCCGAAGCGTCACACCCCCGAAGCGTCACACCCCCGAAGCGTCACACCCCCAAAGCGTCACACCCCGTCACACCCCCAAAGCGTCACACCCCCGAAGCGTCACACCCCGTCACACCCCCGAAGCGTCACACCCCCAAAGCGTCACACCCCCAAAGCGTCACACCCCCGAAGCGTCACACCCCCAAAGCGTCACACCTCCAAAGCGTCACACCCCGTCGCGTCACACCCCGTCGCGTCACACCCCCAAAGCGTCACACCTCCAAAGCGTCACACCCCGTCGCGTCACACCCCGTCGCGTCACACCCCCAAAGCGTCACACCCCCGAAGCGTCACACCCCAGAAGCGTCACACCCCCGAAGCGTCACACCCCCAAAGCGTCACACCCCCGAAGCGTCACACCCCCGAAGCGTCACACCCCCGAAGCGTCACACCCCCGAAGCGTCACACCCCCGAAGCGTCACACCCCCGAAGCGTCACACCCCGGAAGCGTCACCCCCCCGAAGCGTCACACCCCCGAAGCGTCACACCCCGTCACACCCCCGAAGCGTCACACCCCGTCACACCCCCAAAGCGTCACACCCCGTCACACCCCCAAAGCGTCACACCCCGGAAGCGTCACACCCCCAAAGCGTCACACCCCCGAAGCGTCACACCCTCGAAGCGTCACACCCCCGAAGCGTCACACCCCCGAAGCGTCACACCCCCAAAGCGTCACACCCCCGAAGCGTCACACCCTCGAAGCGTCACACCCCCGAAGCGTCACACCCCCGAAGCGTCACACCCCGTCACACCCCCGAAGCGTCACACCCCGTCACACCCCCGAAGCGTCACACCCCGTCACACCCCCAAAGCGTCACACCCCGTCACACCCCCAAAGCGTCACACCCCGGAAGCGTCACACCCCCGAAGCGTCACACCCCCAAAGCGTCACACCCCCGAAGCGTCACACCCTCGAAGCGTCACACCCCCGAAGCGTCACACCCCCGAAGCGTCACACCCTCAAAGCGTCACACCCCCGAAGCGTTACACCCCCGCAGCGTCACATCCCCAAAGCGTCACACCCCCAAAGCGTCACACCCTCAAAGCGTCACACCCGTCACACCCCCAAAGCGTCACACCCCGTCACACCCCCAAAGCGTCACACCCCC
This sequence comes from Ascaphus truei, assembly GCF_040206685.1. NCBI lineage: Eukaryota > Metazoa > Chordata > Amphibia > Anura > Ascaphidae > Ascaphus > Ascaphus truei. The sequence continues at coordinate 105,037 of NW_027456706.1, read as the reverse complement.
GAAGCGTCACACCCCCAAAGCGTCACACCCCCGAAGCGTCACACCCCCGAAGCGTTACACCCCCAAAGCGTTACACCCCCAAAGCGTTACACCCCCAAAGCGTTACACCCCCAAAGCGTTACACCCCCAAAGCGTCACACCCCCAAAGCGTCACACCCCCGAAGCGTCACACCCCCAAAGCGTCACACCCCCGAAGCGTCACACCCCCAAAGCGTCACACCCCCGAAGCGTCACACCCCCAAAGCGTCACACCCCCGAAGCGTCACACCCCCAAAGCGTCACACCCCCGAAGCGTCACACCCCCGAAGCGTCACACCCCCAAAGCGTCACACCCCCAAAGCGTCACACCCTCAAAGCGTCACACCCCCAAAGCGTCACACCCTCAAAGCGTCACACCCCCGAAGCGTCACACCCCCGAAGCGTCACACCCCCGAAGCGTCACACCCCCGAAGCGTCACACCCCGTCACACCCCCGAAGCGTCACACCCCCAAAGCGTCACACCCCCGAAGTGTCACACCCCCGAAGCGTCACACCCCGTCACACCCCCGAAGTGTCACACCCCGTCACACCCCCGAAGCGTCACACCCCGTCACACCCCCGAAGCGTCACACCCCCAAAGCGTCACACCCCCAAAGCGTCACACCCTCAAAGCGTCACACCCCCAAAGCGTCACACCCTCAAAGCGTCACACCCCGTCACACCCCCAAAGCGTCACACCCCCGAAGCGTCACACCCCCGAAGCGTCACACCCCGTCACACCCCCAAAGCGTCACACCCCCAAAGCGTCACACCCTCAAAGCGTCACACCCCCAAAGCGTCACACCCTCAAAGCGTCACACCCCCGAAGCGTCACACCCCCGAAGCGTCACACCCCGTCACACCCCCAAAGCGTCACACCCCCAAAGCGTCACACCCTCAAAGCGTCACACCCCCAAAGCGTCACACCCTCAAAGCGTCACACCCCGTCACACCCCCAAAGCGTCACACCCCCGAAGCGTCACACCCCCGAAGCGTCACACCCCGTCACACCCCCGAAGCGTCACACCCCCAAAGCGTCACACCCCCGAAGTGTCACACCCCCGAAGCGTCACACCCCGTCACACCCCCGAAGCGTCACACCCCGTCACACCCCCGAAGTGTCACACCCCGTCACACCCCCGAAGCGTCACACCCCGTCACACCCCCGAAGCGTCACACCCCCAAAGCGTCACACCCCCGAAGCGTCACACCCCGTCACACCCCCGAAGCGTCACACCCCCAAAGCGTTACACCCCCAAAGCGTCACACCCCCAAAGCGTCACACCCCCAAAGCGTCACACCCCGTCACACCCCCAAAGCGTCACACCCCCAAAGCGTCACACCCCAGAAGCGTCACACCCCCAAAGCGTCACACCCCCGAAGCGTCACACCCCCGAAGCGTCACACCCCCGAAGCGTCACACCCCCGAAGCGTCACACCCCCCAAAGCGTCACACCCCCAAAGCGTCACACCCCGTCACACCCCCAAAGCGTCACACCCCCGAAGCGTCACACCCCCAAAGCGTCACACCCCCGAAGCGTCACACCCCCAAAGCGCCGCGCGACCCCGTCACACCCCAGAAGCGTCACACCCCCGAAGCGTCACACCCCCAAAGCGTCACCCCCCCGAAGCGTCACACCCCCAAAGCGTCACACCCCCGAAGCGTCACACCCCCGAAGCGTCACACCCCCGAAGCGTCACACCCCCAAAGCGTCACACCCCCAAAGCGTCACACCCCCGAAGCGTCACACCCCCAAAGCGTCACACCCCCAAAGCGTCACACCCCCGAAGCGTCACACCCCCGAAGCGTCACACCCCCAAAGCGTCACACCCCCAAAGCGTCACACCCCCAAAGCGTCACACCCCCGAAGCGTCACACCCCCAAAGCGTCACACCCCCAAAGCGTCACACCCCCGAAGCGTCACACCCCCGAAGCGTCACACCCCCAAAGCGTCACACCCCGTCACACCCCCAAAGCGTCACACCCCCAAAGCGTCACACCCCGTCACACCCCCGAAGCGTCACACCGCGTCACACCCCCGAAGCGTCACACCCCCGAAGCGTCACACCCCCGAAGCGTCACACCCCGGAAGCGTCACACCCCGTCACACCCCCGAAGCGTCACACCCCCAAAGCGTCACACCCCGAAGCGTCACCCCCCCGAAGCGTCACACCCCGAAGCGTCACACCCCCAAAGCGTCACACCCCCGAAGCGTCACACCCCCAAAGCGTCACACCTCCAAAGCGTCACACCCCGTCGCGTCACACCCCGTCGCGTCACACCCCCAAAGCGTCACACCCCCGAAGCGTCACACCCCGTCGCGTCACACCCCCAAAGCGTCACACCTCCAAAGCGTCACACCTCCAAAGCGTCACACCCCGTCGCGTCACACCCCGTCGCGTCACACCCCCAAAGCGTCACACCCCCGAAGCGTCACACCCCAGAAGCGTCACACCCCCGAAGCGTCACACCCCCAAAGCGTCACACCCCCGAAGCGTCACACCCCCGAAGCGTCACACCCCCGAAGCGTCACACCCCCGAAGCGTCACACCCCCGAAGCGTCACACCCCCGAAGCGTCACACCCCCAAAGCGTCACACCCCCGAAGCGTCACACCCCCGAAGCGTCACACCCCGTCACACCCCCAAAGCGTCACACCCCCGAAGCGTCACACCCCCGAAGCGTCACACCCCCGAAGCGTCACACCCCCGAAGCGTCACACCCCCGAAGCGTCACACCCCGGAAGCGTCACCCCCCCGAAGCGTCACACCCCCGAAGCGTCACACCCCGTCACACCCCCGAAGCGTCACACCCCCAAAGCGTCACACCCCGGAAGCGTCACACCCCCGAAGCGTCACACCCCCAAAGCGTCACACCCCCGAAGCGTCACACCCTCGAAGCGTCACACCCCCGAAGCGTCACACCCCGTCACACCCCCAAAGCGTCACACCCCCGAAGCGTCACACCCTCGAAGCGTCACACCCCCGAAGCGTCACACCCCGTCGCGTCACACCCCGGAAGCGTCACACCCCGTCGCGTCACACCCCGAAGCGTCACACCCCCAAAGCGTCACACCCCCAAAGCGTCACACCCCCGAAGCGTCACACCCCCGAAGCGTCACACCCCGTCGCGTCACACCCCGGAAGCGTCACACCCCGTCGCGTCACACCCCGAAGCGTCACACCCCCAAAGCGTCACACCCCGAAGCGTCACACCCCCGAAGCGTCACACCCCCAAAGCGTCACACCCCCGAAGCGTCACACCCTCGAAGCGTCACACCCCCGAAGCGTCACACCCCGTCGCGTCACACCCCGAAGCGTCACACCCCCGAAGCGTCACACCCCCGAAGCGTCACACCCCCGAAGCGTCACACCCCCGAAGCGTCACACCCCCAAAGCGTCACACCCCCGAAGCGTCACACCCCGGAAGCGTCACACCCCCGAAGCGTCACACCCCGTCACACCCCCGAAGCGTCACACCCCCGAAGCGTCACACCCCCAAAGCGTCACACCCCCGAAGCGTCACACCCCGTCACACCCCCGAAGCGTCACACCCCCGAAGCGTCACACCCCCAAAGCGTCACACCCCCGAAGCGTCACACCCTCGAAGCGTCACACCCCGTCGCGTCACACCCCGGAAGCGTCACACCCCCGAAGCGTCACACCCCCGAAGCGTCACACCCCCGAAGCGTCACACCTCCAAAGCGTCACACCCCCGAAGCGTCACACCCCCAAAGCGTCACACCCCCAAAGCGTCACACCCCGTCGCGTCACACCCCCAAAGCGTCACACCCCCGAAGCGTCACACCCCCGAAGCGTCACACCCCCGAAGCGTCACACCCCCGAAGCGTCACACCCCCGAAGCGTCACACCCCCAAAGCGTCACACCCCCGAAGCGTCACACCCCCAAAGCGTCACACCCCCGAAGCGTCACACCCCCAAAGCGTCACACCTCCAAAGCGTCACACCCCCAAAGCGTCACACCCCCAAAGCGTCACACCCCCGAAGCGTCACACCCCCAAAGCGTCACACCCCCAAAGCGTCACACCCCCAAAGCGTTACACCCCCAAAGCGTCACACCCCGTCACACCCCCGAAGCGTCACACCCCCGAAGCGTCACACCCCCAAAGCGTCACACCCCCAAAGCGTCACACCCCCGAAGCGTCACACCCCGTCGCGTCACACCCCCAAAGCGTCACACCCCCGAAGCGTCACACCCCCAAAGCGTCACACCCCCAAAGCGTCACACCCCCGAAGCGTCACACCCCGAAGCGTCACACCCCCAAAGCGTCACACCCCCGAAGCGTCACACCCCCCCCGAAGCGTCACACCCCCGAAGCGTCACACCCCCGAAGCGTCACACCCCCGAAGCGTCACACCCCCAAAGCGTCACACCCCCGAAGCGTCACACCCCGGAAGCGTCACACCCCCGAAGCGTCACACCCCCGAAGCGTCACACCCCCGAAGCGTCACACCCCGTCGCGTCACACCCCGGAAGCGTCACACCTCCAAAGCGTCACACCCCCGAAGCGTCACACCCCCGAAGCGTCACACCCCCGAAGCGTCACACCCCCGAAGCGTCACACCCCCGAAGCGTCACACCCCCAAAGCGTCACACCCCCGAAGCGTCACACCCCCAAAGCGTCACACCCCCAAAGCGTCACACCCCGGAAGCGTCACACCCCCAAAGCGTCACACCCCCGAAGCGTCACACCCCCAAAGCGTCACACCCCGGAAGCGTCGCGTGACCCGGTCACACCCCCGAAGCGCCGCGTGACCCGGTCACACTGATCTGCTTTAAACCGCAACCAAATACAACAACATTCTGTTACTTGCGCGCGGCGGAGACTTTGGATCATTCTATCCTGTGATCATCCGGCAGTCCTGGGGTTACCCGCAATTATTCCCAACCTGCGCCGCCGGCATAGGCACCTTACATCTATAACCAGCGCCGCCGGCATAGGGAACTTACATCTATAACCAGCGCCGCCGGCATAGGGAACTTACATCTATAACCAGTGCCGCCGGCATAGGTAACTTACATCTATAACCAGCGCCGCCGGCATAGGGAACTTACATCTATAACCAGTGCCGCCGGCATAGGCACCTTACATCTATAACCAGCACCGCCGGCATAGGGAACTTACATCTATAACCAGCGCCGCCGGCATAGGGAACTTACATCTATAACCAGCGCCGCCGGCATAGGGAACTTACATCTATAACCAGCGCCGCCGGCATAGGGAACTTACATCTATAACCAGCGCCGCCGGCATAGGGAACTTACATCTATAACCAGTGCCGCCGGCATAGGGAACTTACATCTATAACCAGCGCCGCCGGCATAGGGAACTTACATCTATAACCAGCGCCGCCGGCATAGGGAACTTACATCTATAACCAGCGCCGCCGGCATAGGGGACTTACATTAATAACCAGCGCCGCCGGCATAGGGAACTTACATCTATAACCAGCAACGCCGGCATAGGCACCTTACATCTATAACCAGCGCCGCCGGCATAGGGAACTTACATCTATAACCAGCACCGCCGGCATAGGGAACTTACATCTATAACCAGCAACGCCGGCATAGGCACCTTACATCTATAACCAGTGCCGCCGGCATAGGGAACTTACATCTATAACCAGCACCGCCGGCATAGGGAACTTACATCTATAACCAGCAACGCCGGCATAGGGAACTTACATCTATAACCAGCGCCGCCGGCATAGGGAACTTACATCTATAACCAGCACCGCCGGCATAGGGAACTTACATCTATAACCAGCAACGCCGGCATAGGCACCTTACATCTATAACCAGTGCCGCCGGCATAGGGAACTTACATCTATAACCAGCACCGCCGGCATAGGGAACTTACATCTATAACCAGTGCCGCCGGCATAGGCACCTTACATCTATAACCAGCGCCACCGGCATAGGGAACTTACATCTATAACCAGTGCCGCCGGCATAGGGAACTTACATCTATAACCAGTGCCGCCGGCATAGGGAACTTACATCTATAACCAGCGCCGCCGGCATAGGGAACTTACATTAATAACCAGCGCCGCCGGCATAGGGAACTTACATCTATAACCAGCACCGCCGGCATAGGGAACTTACATCTATAACCAGCACCGCCGGCATAGGGAACTTACATCTATAACCAGCGCCGCCGGCATAGGGAACTTACATCTATAACCAGCGCCGCCGGCATAGGGAACTTACATCTATAACCAGCGCCGCCGGCATAGGGAACTTACATCTATAACCAGCGCCGCTGGCATAGGGGACTTACATTAATAACCAGCGCCGCCGGCATAGGGAACTTACATCTATAACCAGCGCCGCCGGCATAAGGAACTTACATCTATAACCAGCGCCGCCGGCATAGGCACCTTACATCTATAACCAGCGCCACCGGCATAGGCACCTTACATCTATAACCAGCGCCGCCGGCATAGGCACCTTACATCTATAACCAGCGCCACCGGCATAGGTAACTTACATCTATAACCAGCGCCGCCGGCATATGGAACTTACATCTATAACCAGCGCCGCCGGCATATGGAACTTACATCTATAACCAGCGCCGCCGGCATAGGGAACTTACATCTATAACCAGTGCCGCCGGCATAGGGAACTTACATCTATAACCAGCGCCGCCGGCATATGGAACTTACATCTATAACCAGCGCCGCCGGCATAGGGAACTTACATCTATAACCAGCGCCGCCGGCATATGGAACTTACATCTATAACCAGCGCCGCCGGCATATGGAACTTACATCTATAACCAGCGCCGCCGGCATAGGTAACTTACATCTATAACCAGCGCCGCCGGCATAGGGAACTTACATCTATAACCAGCGCCGCCGGCATAGGGAACTTACATCTATAACCAGCAACGCCGGCATAGGGAACTTACATCTATAACCAGCGCCGCCGGCATAGGGAACTTACATCTATAACCAGCGCCGCCGGCATAGGGAACTTACATCTATAACCAGCGCCGCCGGCATAGGGAACTTACATCTATAACCAGCGCCGCCGGCATAGGGAACTTACATCTATAACCAGCGCCGCCGGCATAGGGAACTTACATCTATAACCAGCGCCGCCGGCATAGGGAACTTACATCTATAACCAGCGCCGCCGGCATAGGGAACTTACATCTATAACCAGCGCCGCCGGCATAGGGAACTTACATCTATAACCAGCACCGCCGGCATAGGGAACTTACATCTATAACCAGCACCGCCGGCATAGGGAACTTACATCTATAACCAGCAACGCCGGCATAGGCACCTTACATCTATAACCAGTGCCGCTGGCATAGGCACCTTACATCTATAACCAGCGCCGCCGGCATAGGGAACTTACATCTATAACCAGCGCCGCCGGCATAGGGAACTTACATCTATAACCAGCAACGCCGGCATAGGCACCTTACATCTATAACCAGTGCCGCCGGCATAGGCACCTTACATCTATAACCAGTGCCGCCGGCATAGGCACCTTACATCTATAACCAGCGCCGCCGGCATAAGGAACTTACATCTATAACCAGCGCCGCCGGCATAAGGAACTTACATCTATAACCAGCGCCGCCGGCATAGGGAACTTACATCTATAACCAGCGCCGCCGGCATAGGGAACTTACATCTATAACCAGTGCCGCCGGCATAGGGAACTTACATCTATAACCAGCGCCGCCGGCATATGGAACTTACATCTATAACCAGCGCCGCCGGCATAGGTAACTTACATCTATAACCAGCGCCGCCGGCATAGGGAACTTACATCTATAACCAGCGCCGCCGGCATAGGGAACTTACATCTATAACCAGCAACGCCGGCATAGGGAACTTACATCTATAACCAGCGCCGCCGGCATAGGGAACTTACATCTATAACCAGCGCCGCCGGCATAGGGAACTTACATCTATAACCAGCGCCGCCGGCATAGGGAACTTACATCTATAACCAGCGCCGCCGGCATAGGGAACTTACATCTATAACCAGCGCCGCCGGCATAGGGAACTTACATCTATAACCAGCGCCGCCGGCATAGGGAACTTACATCTATAACCAGCGCCGCCGGCATAGGGAACTTACATCTATAACCAGCGCCGCCGGCATAGGGAACTTACATCTATAACCAGCACCGCCGGCATAGGGAACTTACATCTATAACCAGCACCGCCGGCATAGGGAACTTACATCTATAACCAGCAACGCCGGCATAGGCACCTTACATCTATAACCAGTGCCGCTGGCATAGGCACCTTACATCTATAACCAGCGCCGCCGGCATAGGGAACTTACATCTATAACCAGCGCCGCCGGCATAGGGAACTTACATCTATAACCAGCAACGCCGGCATAGGCACCTTACATCTATAACCAGTGCCGCCGGCATAGGCACCTTACATCTATAACCAGTGCCGCCGGCATAGGCACCTTACATCTATAACCAGCGCCGCCGGCATAAGGAACTTACATCTATAACCAGCGCCGCCGGCATAAGGAACTTACATCTATAACCAGCGCCGCCGGCATAGGGAACTTACATCTATAACCAGCGCCGCCGGCATAGGGAACTTACATCTATAACCAGTGCCGCCGGCATAGGGAACTTACATCTATAACCAGCGCCGCCGGCATAGGGAACTTACATCTATAACCAGCGCCGCCGGCATAGGGAACTTACATCTATAACCAGCGCCGCCGGCATAGGGAACTTACATCTATAACCAGCGCCGCCGGCATAGGTAACTTAAATCTATAACCAGCGCCGCCGGCATAGGGAACTTACATCTATAACCAGCGCCGCCGGCATAGGGAACTTACATCTATAACCAGCGCCGCCGGCATAGGGAACTTACATCTATAACCAGCGCCGCCGGCATAGGGAACTTACATTAATAACCAGCGCCGCCGGCATAGGGAACTTACATCTATAACCAGCACCGCCGGCATAGGGAACTTACATCTATAACCAGCACCGCCGGCATAGGGAACTTACATCTATAACCAGCGCCGCCGGCATAGGGAACTTACATCTATAACCAGCGCCGCCGGCATAGGGAACTTACATCTATAACCAGCGCCGCCGGCATAGGGAACTTACATTAATAACCAGCACCGCCGGCATAGGTAACTTACATCTATAACCAGCGCCGCCGGCATAGGGAACTTACATCTATAACCAGCGCCGCCGGCATAGGGAACTTACATCTATAACCAGCGCCGCCGGTATAGGTAACTTACATCTATAACCAGCACCGCCGGCATAGGGAACTTACATCTATAACCAGCGCCGCCGGCATAGGTAACTTACACCTATAACCAGCGCCGCCGGCATAGGGAACTTACATCTATAACCAGCACCGCCGGCATAGGGAACTTACATCTATAACCAGCACCGCCGGCATAGGGAACTTACATCTATAACCAGCGCCGCCGGCATAGGGAACTTACATCTATAACCAGCGCCGCCGGCATAGGGAACTTACATCTATAACCAGCGCCGCCGGCATAGGGAACTTACATTAATAACCAGCACCGCCGGCATAGGTAACTTACATCTATAACCAGCGCCGCCGGCATAGGGAACTTACATCTATAACCAGCGCCGCCGGCATAGGGAACTTACATCTATAACCAGCGCCGCCGGCATAGGTAACTTACATCTATAACCAGCGCCGCTGGCATAGGGGACTTACATTAATAACCAGCGCCGCCGGCATAGGGAACTTACATCTATAACCAGCGCCGCTGGCATAGGGGACTTACATTAATAACCAGCGCCGCCGGCATATGGAACTTACATCTATAACCAGCGCCGCCGGCATAGGGGACTTACATTAATAACCAGCGCCACCGGCATAGGTAACTTACCGGTACATCTATAACCAGCGCCACCGGCATAGGGAACTTACATCTATAACCAGCGCCGCCGGCATAGGGAACTTACACCTATAAACAGCGCCGCCGGCATAGGTAACTTACATCTATAACCAGCGCCGCCGGCATAGGTAACTTACATCTATAACCAGCGCCACCGGCATAGGTAACTTACACCTATAACCAGCGCCGCCGGCATAGGGAACTTACATCTATAACCAGCGCCGCCGGCATAGGTAACTTACATCTATAACCAGCGCCGCCGGCATAGGTAACTTACATCTATAACCAGCGCCACCGGCATAGGTAACTTACACCTATAACCAGCGCCGCCGGCATAGGGAACTTACATCTATAACCAGCGCCACCGGCATAGGGAACTTACATCCAGTTAAGGGAGTGCACGAGCGACTTTGATTGAATTGGGGGTACGGGGGCGTATCTCACTCCACATCTTTCTCTGCCCTCCGGAATCTCTACCGAGAGGAGTCTCTTTCATTCTTCCTGACCACTCCAGTGTTTCTCCGTCTTTCAATCTGCCTCTCTCCTTCTCTTCTTTTCTCTGTCTCTCCCTCCCCCTCTCTCCCTCCCCTTATCTCCCTCCCCTTATGTCCCTTCCTCCCCCCTCTCTCCCTCCCCTTATCTCTCTCCCTGTATTACACTTTCACCCCATCTCTTCTATTCTGTCCCCCTCTCTCCTGCCTTACTCCTCTCTCCTCATACCCCGCCCCCCTCCCCTCTCTGCTCTCTTCCTGTATTACTGTCTCTGCCCCACCCCCCAGGCTACTCCGTGAGCCCCCCAGAGCTGGCGATCCGTCTCTGTGCCGTCGTCTGCCGATCTCGCGGAGACCAACCAATACTAAGCAAGGTAACAGGGCTGCCCTCTCCCCCGGGGGCTTGAACCCCAAAGTACAAAGTCCCACCTCCTGAGCCCCCTGGGAGACGAGCCCTTCATTCCTCTCTCTGGTGATAGATCCTCGCTCTCTCTCTGGATGTCTGGTGGACAGCTGAGCACTGGCGCCTCCTCACTGTCAGATGAACCTTATCTGCCCTGGATGGCCAGTCATTGTGTCACCATGCTATGTTGTGTATCCGTGTTGTGTGACCCAGAGGTTCCATGTTGCCCCCCTTGCAGGTGGTGTGTACCGTGGGCCGTGCGGAGAAGCCTCTCCGTCACTGCTCTGCGCTGCCCCAGTCCCTGGACACCACGCTTGGGCTGTGGGGTGTTACGGATAAAGGTCAGAAAGACAGTGTCTGGGCCCAGCTGAAAGAAACCGCGGAGAGCTCCATGAGAGCGGTGATGGAACAGGAGAAGAGACTGACCCCCGAGGAGCGGGGGGGCCGCAGGGCACAGACTGACCTGCTGGGTGAGTGGTGCAGAAGGGCAGAAGAATGACCCTGTGACAAAGAACTGGTAACGAAAGTTACGGGAGAATCCAGAATACACTATGGAATCTAGAACCGTGCCACATAGTGGGGAACCCACTCTGAGAAACAGCTGTGATCTAGATCACACGGAAATAGAAACACTGTAACAAGAACAAATGTCTACGGCACTCAACACACTTTGTTCTGGCGTCTGCCCGGGCGCTTTCTGACACAGCCTTTTAGGGTTGTTAAACAGACGGCGATAAGACGTAGCACAATATTGTACCATTCAGGCTTCTGCCTGTTTTATTCCATCCCAGTAGTGGGACTGCAACTTTAACGGATATACATTTGAGGTTCTCTGTCCTTAACGGACGTGGTTTATTCTGCATATCGATGACAGACAATATAACTCCGGCACACTGTCCCTTTAAGGAAAACCAAAGCATAAAATGAAGGCCTACTCCACGGTAGGGAGGCTAACTATACAGCCCTGTCTAACTGACACACTGGCTATCTCCAGTTTCCAGCTATAAACAGAGCACATTGTAACATACAATAGGAATAATAAACTGTCCTTATCTGTAGTTGTGGGAACTCTGTCCCAAGTGAGTCCAGGTAATCCTTCTGGGTACTGCGATGTGTGAAGGGGGCGTCCTCCCCAAACTGGATGCCGGGAGCAGCGATGCCCCCAGCCTCCAGGCTCTAGGAGAGAGAGCGAAGCAGCAACCCTAACTGCCATAAGTACCTGTTCTTCAATTAAGAGGGCCGGTGAGGGGAATTACAACCATTGTGAGCTCTGGTCTGGATTTCCCATCCACCGGCCTCCGTAACGGTGACGCTGTGGGAGGGATCACATTTACTCTGTGGCTGCACTGTCTGATCTAAATCAGACAGAAACTGCCTAATATCCCAGGACTATGTCACATATCATCCTCCCCCCCCCCCCAGCTCAGGCCCACTGGGGTGACCGACCGTGGATATCTAGCCGAGTGGGTCTGACCTGAAATACTTGAGCTAACTCCCCAAAATTAAACATTCACTTGAAACAAAAGTGAAATGTGAACCTCTTTCCTAAGACTTTCATTTGACTCTTATTCAGCAGCTACTGACATTACCTTTTGTCCTCATATACTATTATATAGTATTATATTATATACTATATACTATTATATAGTATTATACTATATACTATACTATTCTTGGTTAATATATTTTGTTGCCTTTTTGGGGGGGGGGGATACAAAAAAGAAGGGGGGAAGGGAACATTTGAAGACAATAATACATATCACAATGAAGATATAGAAAGACCCAAAACAATGTTTTAACCAAGGTTGGTTAGCGCTGTGCTCCCATGTTTTAGCGTGCACCCGTATTGTCAGACGCATGGCGTTGTGGACCCATGTTGTCAGGCGCATGGCGTTGGGGACCCGTGCTTTAGCGTGCACCCGTGTTGTCAGACGCCTGGCATTGTGGACCCGTGCTTTAGCGTGCGCCCGTGTTGTCAGACGCATGGCATTGTGGACCCGTGCTTTAGCGTGCGCCCGTGTTGTCAGACGCATGGCATTGTGGACCCGTGCTTTAGCGTGCGCCCGTGTTGTCAGACGCATGGCATTGTGGACCCGTGCTTTAGCGTGCGCCCGTGTTGTCAGACGCATGGCGTTGTGGAATAATTCCTACCTGGCCTGGGTGTATTAAGTTAGGAGGTGCTGGTTCCGTCTGTTTGCTAGAAGTTTAGTAACAATGTTAAGGTCCGTATTCAGTAAGGAGATGGTCCTATAATTGTGGCCTTGTTGTGGACCTTCTGTGTGAGGAAGCATCAGGTCGGCCTGAAACGTCTCCGGGGGATTGGACGACCTTTAAGGAACGAGTTACAGAATCTAGTCAGATGTTTGGTGACCACGTTGCTACATTTTTTATAGTAAATGTTGGTGGACCCGTCGGGCACACGGGCAAAGGGGGCACATGGGCAGGGACACAGGGGCACACGGGCAGGGGCACAGGGGCACAGCTGGTCTTAGCTGATTGGTGGGTGGCTCTTCCTATCTTGTTGAAGCTCACCCCCTCTCACATTTAAATGGTTAAAAGCTCACTCCATAGCATCTCCCACTCTCAGGGGAACTTGCCTGCTTGCAGTATGATTGTGACAAATCTAATACAGAGTGCTTTTCCTGGTAATGTACAGGTTAATAAAAGCCTCAATCAGACTTAGAATAAAAATAAAGAAAAACCTGGCGCCAAATAGTCAGTGGAATGTCCTGTACTCCTCAAGGGATCCGCACACTTGCTCGACAGACCATGCAAAGAAAAGAACACAAACAAACAAAAATCATAGCGCAACACTGTAGGGTAAGCAGTACTGCACTAATACACACAAACAGTTAAGAATCCTAGCGATTATTAAAATAATTATTTATTAAAAAGAACTATGCCAAGACCGACAATGGCAAATACAAGGAACCGCAGGTCATCCGGAGCACAAAAATTGGAGCCCTACTTACATACAGCAAGGTTTAAGCTCGCATGGTAGGAACAAGTCCTAGGTAGAGATGATCTCCCTGGCAGGTGATGCCACTGCTCCACTGCGGCTCAGACACCAGTCAGTCCTTACGATGGTAACCGGAACAGCTCCGGCCGTGGGGGCTGGTGTGCGGGGTCCACAGCTCTGCACCGCGTGTAGACACACGCCTCACTTCCTCCTACGGAGCAACAGGAAGTCTCTGCGCGCCCGCGCGCGATAGTGCCCGTTGCCTTAAAGGAACAGCTGGCAGGCTGAAGGGAAAGTTGGGCTCCAAGGCCAAATGTCCTTAAACGTCCAAAGTCAGTCAAATAGTGGCTGTGCCACTAGCCCTACGCGTTTCGTAGATGTCACTCTACTTCCTCAGGGGCTCCTCCTAAAACTGCTCCCAGTGAGGGTTGCACATTGGGAGCAGTTTTAGGAGGAGCCCCTGAGGAAGTAGAGTGACATCTACGAAACGCGTAGGGCTAGTGGCACAGCCACTATTTGACTGACTTTGGACGTTTAAGGACATTTGGCCTTGGAGCCCAACTTTCCCTTCAGCCTGCCAGCTGTTCCTTTAAGGCAACGGGCACTATCGCGCGCGGGCGCGCAGAGACTTCCTGTTGCTCCGTAGGAGGAAGTGAGGCGTGTGTCTACACGCGGTGCAGAGCTGTGGACCCCGCACACCAGCCCCCACGGCCGGAGCTGTTCCGGTTACCATCGTAAGGACTGACTGGTGTCTGAGCCGCAGTGGAGCAGTGGCATCACCTGCCAGGGAGATCATCTCTACCTAGGACTTGTTCCTACCATGCGAGCTTAAACCTTGCTGTATGTAAGTAGGGCTCCAATTTTTGTGCTCCGGATGACCTGCGGTTCCTTGTATTTGCCATTGTCGGTCTTGGCATAGTTCTTTTTAATAAATAATTATTTTAATAATCGCTAGGATTCTTAACTGTTTGTGTGTATTAGTGCAGTACTGCTTACCCTACAGTGTTGCGCTATGATTTTTGTTTGTTTGTGTTCTTTTCTTTGCATGGTCTGTCGAGCAAGTGTGCGGATCCCTTGAGGAGTACAGGACATTCCACTGACTATTTGGCGCCAGGTTTTTCTTTATTTTGGTTTATTCTGTTAGTACTGGCAGTATCACCGGGCAGCCATCCTTTATTATAAGTTTTTTAATATCACACTGTGTATTACACTTTAGCGCTAGTTCACATTTTTTTTCTTCAATCAGACTTAGAACTATGCAACTAATTTTGACAGATTTATTATAAATCATTCTTCCTGGTAATGCACAGGTTATTAAGAATTTATATTAGAGTTAGGGACCCTTGAGATGTGGTCTGCTGTGCAGTGGCTCAGGGGCTTACAACACTCTGGCCAAAATGTTAAACTAAAAGACCATTTTATTTAATAGATATCTATACATATATATTTAGGCACTGTACCGTGTATAGGTTTCACTGGATGTGCACTGAGCTCTGTCTGTATTTCATGTTCTGTCTCTGGTTTTAAATGTCCATACGTATAACGTAATCGGTTAGTCCCAACGCTTTTTTTCTCTTGGGCGTCCAGTCCATTAAATCCTCAGACTTTAACGCTTTCTGCCTCTTGCACAGTCATTTAAAAAGTGACTGCAGCGCTCCCCTGGCAATAATAACGCATAAATAACAGATATAGAACAATCAACGAAAGCTCTAATAACCAGATAGCATTGGTATCCTGGCCCTTCTCAGAACCGCAGCTCAGCGGCAAAGGATCCGTCCTGGATCCTCATAAGTCAGTTGTAGTGACATTGTGGTGAGCACAAAGGATCATCAAAATTTAAATGTATGTAAAAAAACACACAGGTAGTAATGGGACATATATACATATATCATTAAAAGAGATAATAATAATAATAATAATAATAATGGAAAACGTTCAGACGGGGAAAGTCATAATTGATAATAAAAGCTGATCACCGCTATACTCCGGCGGGTAAGTGTGAGCTGTGCACAGCAAGGGGTCTTTAGATGGATCTCCTCCGACCGTGTAAGCTCACACTTACCCGCCGGAGTATAGCGGTGATCAGCTTTTATTATCAATTATGACTTTCCCCGTCTGAACGTTTTCCATTATTATTATTATTATTATCTCTTTTAATGATATATGTATATATGTCCCATTACTACCTGTGTGTTTTTTTACATACATTTATATTTATTGATGATCCTGTGCGTTCACCACAACGTCACTACAGCTTGTACATTGTCGGACTGTTTATTTGGCTTCAGACGAAACTCCTGGGTCCGATTCTCCTTGTCTTTATATTGTGGCCCAGAGTGGGGAGATCTGGAACTGTTCAAGGTCAGCGTTGAACTTTGACGCTTTTGCTTTTCAATCTTTGAGCCTTCTTGGTTCTTCTTAGTGTACTGTCTTTTCTCAAGATCATTCTCATTCTTATCAGTAATTTTTGATTTCCCCTTTGGAGCAATTATATGGTACTTTGAAGATGAAGCACCCAGGGCACCTTCATACTGTACAAACACAGCAAGTCTAATCAATGAGTGTAGGAAGCAGGCATGGCTTCTAGAAGGACCAGATTATGTGTGCTTTCAGGGGTCAGTTTAATGTAGTTTTGACCAGTGGTGGGTCACGTGGACGAGAAATAACACATGGATCTGCTCTCCTGTAGCCCCACCTGGAGTTCTCTGCCCACGGATCTAAAAACATCAGAGACATTCTAGAGCAATACCACGTAGAACATGATGGAACCGCACATTTAGAACAATGGAGCCTTGTAAACTATTTCATTTAATTAGGAACTTCACTCTAGAGCAGCGATTCTCAACAGGGGGTCCTGGAACCCCTAAGGATTCGTGAGGCGTCTCCACAGAGAAACCCTGCAATGGCGCTCCCAGTCAGTATATAGCGGGTTCCTGAGCCGGCATGGGGACAGCGCAGTTAGTAAGACCCTGCATGGTAGTGTGGGAGGTATCACTGCATGGTAGTGTGGGAGGTATCACTGCATGGTAGTGTGGGAGGTATCACTGCATGGTAGTGTGGGAGGTATCACTGCATGGTAGTGTGGGAGGTATCACTGCATGGTAGTGTGGGAGGTATCACTGCGTGGTAGTGTGGGAGGTATCACTGCATGGTAGTGTGGGAGGTATCACTGCATGGTAGTGTGGGAGGTATCACTGCATGGTAGTGTGGGAGGTACCACTGCATGGTAGTGTGGGAGGTATCACTGCATGGTAGTGTGGGAGGTATCACTGCATGGTAGTGTGGGAGGTATCACTGCATGGTAGTGTGGGAGGTATCACTGCATGGTAGTGTGGGAGGTATCACTGCATGGTAGTGTGGGAGGTACCACTGCATGGTAGTGTGGGAGGTATCACTGCGTGGTAGTGTGGGAGGTATCACTGCATGGTAGTGTGGGAGGTATCACTGCATGGTAGTGTGGGAGGTATCACTGCATGGTAGTGTGGGAGGTATCACTGCATGGTAGTGTGGGAGGTATCACTGCATGGTAGTGTGGGAGGTATCACTGCATGGTAGTGTGGGAGGTATCACTGCATGGTAGTGTGGGAGGTATCACTGCATGGTAGTGTGGGAGGTATCACTGCATGGTAGTGTGGGAGGTATCACTGCATGGTAGTGTGGGAGGTATCACTGCATGGTAGTGTGGGAGGTATCACTGCATGGTAGTGTGGGAGGTATCACTGCATGGTAGTGTGGGAGGTATCACTGCATGGTAGTGTGGGAGGTATCACTGCATGGTAGTGTGGGAGGTATCACTGCATGGTAGTGTGGGAGGTATCACTGCATGGTAGTGTGGGAGGTACCACTGCATGGTAGTGTGGGAGGTATCACTGCATGGTAGTGTGGGAGGTATCACTGCATGGTAGTGTGGGAGGTATCACTGCATGGTAGTGTGGGAGGTACCACTGCATGGTAGTGTGGGAGGTATCACTGCATGGTAGTGTGGGAGGTATCACTGCATGGTAGTGTGGGAGGTATCACTGCATGGTAGTGTGGGAGGTATCACTGCGTGGTAGTGTGGGAGGTATCACTGCATGGTAGTGTGGGAGGTATCACTGCATGGTAGTGTGGGAGGTATCACTGCATGGTAGTGTGGGAGGTATCACTGCATGGTAGTGTGGGAGGTATCACTGCATGGTAGTGTGGGAGGTATCACTGCATGGTAGTGTGGGAGGTATCACTGCATGGTAGTGTGGGAGGTATCACTGCATGGTAGTGTGGGAGGTATCACTGCATGGTAGCGTGGGAGGTATCACTGCATGGTAGTGTGGGAGGTATCACTGCATGGTAGTGTGGGAGGTATCACTGCATGGTAGTGTGGGAGGTATCACTGCATGGTAGTGTGGGAGGTATCACTGCGTGGTAGTGTGGGAGGTATCACTGCATGGTAGTGTGGGAGGTATCACTGCGTGGTAGCGTGGGAGGTATCACTGCATGGTAGTGTGGGAGGTATCACTGCATGGTAGTGTGGGAGGTATCACTGCGTGGTAGTGTGGGAGGTATCACTGCATGGTAGTGTGGGAGGTACCACTGCATGGTAGTGTGGGAGGTATCACTGCATGGTAGTGTGGGAGGTATCACTGCATGGTAGTGTGGGAGGTATCACTGCATGGTAGTGTGGGAGGTATCACTGCATGGTAGTGTGGGAGGTATCACTGCATGGTAGTGTGGGAGGTATCACTGCATGGTAGTGTGGGAGGTATCACTGCATGGTAGTGTGGGAGGTATCACTGCATGGTAGTGTGGGAGGTATCACTGCATGGTAGTGTGGGAGGTATCACTGCATGGTAGTGTGGGAGGTATCACTGCATGGTAGTGTGGGAGGTATCACTGCATGGTAGTGTGGGAGGTATCACTGCATGGTAGTGTGGGAGGTATCACTGCGTGGTAGTGTGGGAGGTATCACTGCATGGTAGTGTGGGAGGTATCACTGCGTGGTAGTGTGGGAGGTATCACTGCATGGTAGTGTGGGAGGTATCACTGCATGGTAGTGTGGGAGGTATCACTGCATGGTAGTGTGGGAGGTATCACTGCATGGTAGTGTGGGAGGTATCACTGCATGGTAGTGTGGGAGGTATCACTGCATGGTAGTGTGGGAGGTACCACTGCATGGTAGTGTGGGAGGTATCACTGCATGGTAGTGTGGGAGGTATCACTGCATGGTAGTGTGGGAGGTATCACTGCATGGTAGTGTGGGAGGTACCACTGCATGGTAGTGTGGGAGGTACCACTGCATGGTAGTGTGGGAGGTATCACTGCATGGTAGTGTGGGAGGTATCACTGCATGGTAGTGTGGGAGGTATCACTGCGTGGTAGTGTGGGAGGTATCACTGCATGGTAGTGTGGGAGGTATCACTGCATGGTAGTGTGGGAGGTATCACTGCATGGTAGTGTGGGAGGTACCACTGCATGGTAGTGTGGGAGGTACCACTGCATGGTAGTGTGGGAGGTATCACTGCATGGTAGTGTGGGAGGTATCACTGCATGGTAGTGTGGGAGGTATCACTGCATGGTAGTGTGGGAGGTACCACTGCATGGTAGCGTGGGAGGTATCACTGCATGGTAGTGTGGGAGGTATCACTGCATGGTAGTGTGGGAGGTATCACTGCATGGTAGTGTGGGAGGTATCACTGCATGGTAGCGTGGGAGGTATCACTGCATGGTAGTGTGGGAGGTATCACTGCATGGTAGTGTGGGAGGTATCACTGCATGGTAGCGTGGGAGGTATCACTGCATGGTAGCGTGGGAGGTATCACTGCATGGTAGTGTGGGAGGTATCACTGCATGGTAGTGTGGGAGGTATCACTGCATGGTAGTGTGGGAGGTATCACTGCATGGTAGTGTGGGAGGTATCACTGCATGGTAGTGTGGGAGGTATCACTGCGTGGTAGTGTGGGAGGTATCACTGCATGGTAGTGTGGGAGGTATCACTGCATGGTAGTGTGGGAGGTATCACTGCATGGTAGTGTGGGAGGTATCACTGCGTGGTAGTGTGGGAGGTATCACTGCATGGTAGTGTGGGAGGTATCACTGCGTGGTAGTGTGGGAGGTATCACTGCATGGTAGTGTGGGAGGTATCACTGCATGGTAGTGTGGGAGGTACCACTGCATGGTAGTGTGGGAGGTATCACTGCATGGTAGTGTGGGAGGTATCACTGCATGGTAGTGTGGGAGGTATCACTGCATGGTAGTGTGGGAGGTATCACTGCATGGTAGTGTGGGAGGTATCACTGCATGGTAGTGTGGGAGGTATCACTGCATGGTAGTGTGGGAGGTATCACTGCATGGTAGTGTGGGAGGTATCACTGCATGGTAGTGTGGGAGGTATCACTGCATGGTAGTGTGGGAGGTATCACTGCATGGTAGTGTGGGAGGTATCACTGCATGGTAGTGTGGGAGGTATCACTGCATGGTAGTGTGGGAGGTATCACTGCGTGGTAGTGTGGGAGGTATCACTGCGTGGTAGTGTGGGAGGTATCACTGCATGGTAGTGTGGGAGGTATCACTGCGTGGTAGTGTGGGAGGTATCACTGCATGGTAGTGTGGGAGGTATCACTGCGTGGTAGTGTGGGAGGTATCACTGCGTGGTAGTGTGGGAGGTATCACTGCGTGGTAGTGTGGGAGGTATCACTGCATGGTAGTGTGGGAGGTATCACTGCATGGTAGTGTGGGAGGTATCACTGCATGGTAGTGTGGGAGGTATCACTGCATGGTAGTGTGGGAGGTATCACTGCATGGTAGTGTGGGAGGTATCACTGCATGGTAGTGTGGGAGGTATCACTGCATGGTAGTGTGGGAGGTATCACTGCATGGTAGTGTGGGAGGTACCACTGCATGGTAGTGTGGGAGGTATCACTGCATGGTAGTGTGGGAGGTATCACTGCATGGTAGCGTGGGAGGTATCACTGCATGGTAGTGTGGGAGGTATCACTGCATGGTAGTGTGGGAGGTATCACTGCATGGTAGCGTGGGAGGTATCACTGCATGGTAGCGTGGGAGGTATCACTGCATGGTAGTGTGGGAGGTATCACTGCATGGTAGTGTGGGAGGTATCACTGCATGGTAGTGTGGGAGGTATCACTGCATGGTAGTGTGGGAGGTATCACTGCATGGTAGTGTGGGAGGTATCACTGCATGGTAGTGTGGGAGGTATCACTGCATGGTAGTGTGGGAGGTATCACTGCGTGGTAGCGTGGGAGGTACCACTGCATGGTAGTGTGGGAGGTATCACTGCATGGTAGTGTGGGAGGTATCACTGCATGGTAGTGTGGGAGGTACCACTGCATGGTAGTGTGGGAGGTACCACTGCATGGTAGTGTGGGAGGTATCACTGCATGGTAGTGTGGGAGGTATCACTGCATGGTAGTGTGGGAGGTATCACTGCATGGTAGTGTGGGAGGTATCACTGCATGGTAGTGTGGGAGGTATCACTGCATGGTAGTGTGGGAGGTATCACTGTCATTGCAGCACAGGCTTCCAAAGTTGCTCCCCACAATGCTTTGCATCCACAGCAGCAAGGCATTGTGGGGCGTGACTTTGGAAGCTCCGGCAGTGAGTGACAGGTATACCCCCCATGCTGTCTGCACAGAGAGGGGTAGTTTGTGGTCTTGTTCCCCCCCACGAGCTCAGGACACGATGCTGCCTGGGATCGGACACAGTTATGTTAGCGACGCTCTGAGGTGTCGGCAATAAGAATTATTAAGCAGGGGTTCAAAAAAATGAATCTTTTCTAGTAGGAGGCGCGGTGGAATAAGGATGGGAACCGCTGGTCCAGACTAGAATGTAACAACTTGGGAGTGAGACAATAGCAGCTAGTCAAAATGCACTCAAGTGACAGTAATACTCAGTACCATTGTTTGTGCTGAACGTGAGCAATTACACAGTACTACAACTAGCCATCTCTGCAAGGCCAATCATTACCAATCCTTGAATAGTTCCCCACACACACAGACCCCCTGCTGGTCATGTTATTCACAGGCACAATATTGTCTATTTTATTATTTTCTACATGTACACACTATTATTTTTTTATTGTATAGAATTAAACATTCAATAAGTGCAACAACCAGACATGGGAAAGGAAATCCATGCCCCAGAGAGCATCTCTAGAAGGTCCTCATGCCTAGAACATCATATTGCTAGAATGTCCTCCAGCCTAGAACATCATATTGCTAGAAGGTCCTCCTGTCTAGAACATCATATTGCTAGAATGTCCTCCTGTCTAGAACATATTGCTAGAATGTCCTCCTGTCTAGAACATCATATTGCTAGAATGTCCTCCTGTCTAGAACATCATATTGCTAGAAGGTCCTCCTGTCTAGAACATCATATTGCTAGAATGTCCTCCTGTCTAGAACATCATATTGCTAGAATGTCCTCCTGTCTAGAACAGCGGAGCACAAACTGGGGGGCGTGACCCCCAGGGGGGGCGCGGGGTTTACAGAAGCACTTAAATTAAGGCCTCTGTAAACCTCACCTTGGCATCCAGCGGTTTCTTAGACGCGTCACCATGGCGTCATGTGACGTCACATTGCTATGGCAACATGACGTCATGTCGCCGGAGCCGAGGTAAGCGGGGGTGGGTGGGGAGCGTGGAGAGAGAGGAACCGCCAGCAGGGGGCGCAGGGAAAAAAGTTTGTGCCCCCCCTGGTCTAGAACACTATATTGATAGAATGTCCTCCTGTCTAGCTCATATCTCTAGAATGTCCTATCTAGAACACCATATTACTAGAATGTCCTATCTAGAACACCATATTGCTAGAATGTCCTATCTAGAACACCATATTACTAGAATGTCCTATCTAGAACACCATATTACTAGAATGTCTGCTGTATTCTGCTCCTGACCTGCAGGGGTGGATTTCCTGCTGACTCTTGTGGACCACGTGGTGACCCCAGTAATTCTGGGTCTGACCTCTGACCTCTGTCTGGAAAGCTGTGGGATCCACGAGTGCCTGCTTGGTAGCTTGGCCGCTGGGGGCCCGGTGGCTATGGATTCTGCGGCGGAGCCCCTCCTGGAGTTGATGCTTAGGCGTTCCATGTGCTACGTGATGGAAGGAAAGGAGATTCTGGTGATTGGAGCCGGGGGGGTTAGCAAGAAATTCATTTGGGATGCAGCCCGGGACTATGAGATAAAGGTGAGGAGTCCACATTACCCCAGCCACAAGCCATGCTATGCCAACTATGACACAAGCTATCCCAGCCACGAGCCATGCTATGCCAGCTATGACACAAGCTATCCCAGTCACGAGCCATGCTATGCCAACTATGACACAAGCTATCCCAGCCACGAGCCATGCTATGCCAACTATGACACAAGCTATCCCAGCCACGAGCCATGCTATGCCAACTATGACACAAGCTATCCCAGCCACGAGCCATGCTATGCCAACTATGACAAGCTATCCCAGCCACCAGCCATGCTATGCCAACTATGACACAAGCTATCACAGCCACGAGCCATGCTGTGCCAACTATGACAAGCTATCCCAGCCACAAGCCATGCTATGCCAACTATGACACAAGCTATCCCAGCCACGAGCCATGCTATGCCAACTATGACACAAGCTATCCCAACCACGAGCCATGCTATGCCAACTATGACAAGCTATCCCAGCCACGCGCCATGCTATGCCAACTATGACACAAGCTATCCCAGCCACGAGCCATGCTATGCCAACTATGACACAAGCTATCCCAGCCACGAGCCATGCTGTGCCAACTATGACAAGCTATCCCAGCCACATGCCATGCTGTGCCAACTATGACAAGCTATCCCAGCCACGAGCCATGCTATGCCAACTATGACAAGCTATCCCAGCCACCAGCCACGCTATGCCAACTATGACACAAGCTATCCCAGCCACGAGCCATGCTATGCCAACTATGACACAAGCTATCCCAGCCACGAGAAATGCTATGCCAACTATGACAAGCTATCCCAGCCACGAGCCACGCTATGCCAACTATGACACAAGCTATCCCAGCCACGAGCCATGCTATGCCAACTATGACACAAGCTATCCCAGCCACGAGCCATGTTATGCCAACTATGACACAAGCTATCCCAGCCACGAGCCATGCTATGCCAACTATGACAAGCTATCCCAGCCACGAGCCATGCTATGCCAACTATGACACAAGCTATCCCAGCCACGAGCCATGCTATGCCAACTATGACACAAGCTATCCCAGCCACCAGCCATGCTATGCCAATTATGACACAAGCTATCCCAGCCACGAGCCATGCTATGCCAACTATGATACAAGCTATCCCAGCCACCAGCCATGCTATGCCAACTATGACACAAGCTATCCCAGCCACGAGCCATGCTATGCCAACTATGACACAAGCTATCCCAGCCACGAGCCATGCTATGCCAACTATGACACAAGCTATCCCAGCCACAAGCCATGCTATGCCAACTATGACACAAGCTATCCCAGCCACGAGCCATGCTATGCCAACTATGACACAAGCTATCCCAGCCACGAGCCATGCTATGCCAACTATGACACAAGCTATCCCAGCCACGAGCCATGCTATGCCAACTATGACACAAGCTATCCCAGCCACGAGCCATGCTATGCCAACTATGACAAGCTATCCCAGCCACCAGCCATGCTATGCCAACTATGACACAAGCTATCCCAGCCACGAGCCATGCTATGCCAACTATGATACAAGCTATCCCAGCCACGAGCCATGCTATGCCAACTATGACACAAGCTATCCCAGCCACCAGCCATGCTATGCCAACTATGACACAAGCTATCCCAGCCACGAGCCATGCTATGCCAACTATGACACAAGCTATCCCAGCCACGAGCCATGCTATGCCAACTATGACAAGCTATCCCAGCCACGAGCCATGCTATGCCAACTATGACACAAGCTATCCCAGCCACGAGCCATGCTATGCCAACTATGACACAAGCTATCCCAGCCACGAGCCATGCTATGCCAACTATGACAAGCTATCCCAGCCACGAGCCATGCTATGCCAACTATGACAAGCTATCCCAGCCACGAGCCATGCTATGCCAACTATGATACAAGCTATCCCAGCCACGAGCCATGCTATGCCAACTATGACACAAGCTATCCCAGCCACGAGCCATGCTATGCCAACTATGACAAGCTATCCCAGCCACGAGCCATGCTATGCCAACTATGACACAAGCTATCCCAGCCACGAGCCATGCTATGCCAACTATGACACAAGCTATCCAAGCCACGAGCCATGCTATGCCAACTATGACACAAGCTATCCCAGCCACGAGCCATGCTATGCCAACTATGACACAAGCTATCCCAGCCACGAGCCATGCTATGCCAACTATGACACAAGCTATCCCAGCCACGAGCCATGCTATGCCAACTATGACACAAGCTATCCCAGCCACGAGCCATGCTATGCCAACTATGACACAAGCTATCCCAGCCACGAGCCATGCTATGCCAACTATGACAAGCTATCCCAGCCACCAGCCATGCTATGCCAACTATGACACAAGCTATCCCAGCCACGAGCCATGCTATGCCAACTATGATACAAGCTATCCCAGCCACGAGCCATGCTATGCCAACTATGACACAAGCTATCCCAGCCACCAGCCATGCTATGCCAACTATGACACAAGCTATCCCAGCCACGAGCCATGCTATGCCAACTATGACACAAGCTATCCCAGCCACGAGCCATGCTATGCCAACTATGACAAGCTATCCCAGCCACGAGCCATGCTATGCCAACTATGACACAAGCTATCCCAGCCACGAGCCATGCTATGCCAACTATGACACAAGCTATCCCAGCCACGAGCCATGCTATGCCAACTATGACAAGCTATCCCAGCCACGAGCCATGCTATGCCAACTATGACAAGCTATCCCAGCCACGAGCCATGCTATGCCAACTATGATACAAGCTATCCCAGCCACGAGCCATGCTATGCCAACTATGACACAAGCTATCCCAGCCACGAGCCATGCTATGCCAACTATGACAAGCTATCCCAGCCACGAGCCATGCTATGCCAACTATGACACAAGCTATCCCAGCCACGAGCCATGCTATGCCAACTATGACACAAGCTATCCAAGCCACGAGCCATGCTATGCCAACTATGACACAAGCTATCCCAGCCACGAGCCATGCTATGCCAACTATGACACAAGCTATCCCAGCCACGAGCCATGCTATGCCAACTATGACACAAGCTATCCCAGCCACGAGCCATGCTATGCCAACTATGACACAAGCTATCCCAGCCACGAGCCATGCTATGCCAACTATGACAAGCTATCCCAGCCACGAGCCATGCTATGCCAACTATGACACAAGCTATCCCAGCCACAAGCCATGCTATGCCAACTATGACACAAGCTATCCCAGCCACAAGCCATGCTATGCCAACTATGACACAAGCTATCCCAGCCACGAGCCACGCTATGCCAACTATGACACAAGCTATCCCAGCCACGAGCCATGCTATGCCAACTATGACACAAGCTATCCCAGCCACGAGCCATGCTATGCCAACTATGACAAGCTATCCCAGCCACGAGCCATGCTATGCCAACTATGACACAAGCTATCCCAGCCACGAGCCATGCTATGCCAACTATGACAAGCTATCCCAGCCACGAGCCATGCTATGCCAACTATGACACAAGCTATCCCAGCCACGAGCCATGCTATGCCAACTAAGACACAAGCTATCCCAGCCACGAGCCATGCTATGCCAACTATGACACAAGCTATCCCAGCCACGAGCCATGCTATGCCAACTATGACACAAGCTATCCCAGCCACGAGCCATGCTATGCCAACTATGACAAGCTATCCCAGCCACAAGCCATGCTATGCCAACTATGACACAAGCTATCCCAGCCACGAGCCATGCTATGCCAACTAAGACACAAGCTATCCCAGCCACGAGCCATGCTATGCCAACTATGACACAAGCTATCCCAGCCACGAGCCATGCTATGCCAACTATGACACAAGCTATCCCAGCCACGAGCCATGCTATGCCAACTATGATACAAGCTATCCCAGCCACGAGCCATGCTATGCCAACTATGACAAGCTATCCCAGCCACGAGCCATGCTATGCCAACTATGACACAAGCTATCCCAGCCACGAGCCATGCTATGCCAACTATGACAAGCTATCCCAGCCACGAGCCATGCTATGCCAACTATGACACAAGCTATCCCAGCCACGAGCCATGCTATGCCAACTATGACACAAGCTATCCCAGCCACGAGCCATGCTTTGCCAACTATGACACAAGCTATCCCAGCCACGAGCCATGCTATGCCAACTATGACAAGCTATCACAGCCACCAGCCATGCTATGCCAACTATGACACAAGCTATCCCAGCCACGAGCCATGCTATGCCAACTATGACACAAGCTATCCCAGCCACGAGCCATGCTATGCCAACTATGACAAGCTATCCCAGCCACAAGCCATGCTATGCCAACTATGACACAAGCTATCCCAGCCACGAGCCATGCTATGCCAACTATGATACAAGCTATCCCAGCCACGAGCCATGCTATGCCAACTATGACAAGCTATCCCAGCCACGAGCCATGCTATGCCAACTATGATACAAGCTATCCCAGCCACGAGCCATGCTATGCCAACTATGACAAGCTATCCCAGCCACGAGCCATGCTATGCCAACTATGACACAAGGGAGGTATTACTATATAGCCTCACTGTACCACGTGACATATTTTTTCTCTGTGTCCCCTCCAATCCGTGAACCTCACGACCCACGTGTCTCTCCCTCAGATCCACCTGGTGGAGTCGGACCCTGGTCACTTCGCCTCGGCCCTCGTGGCTTCATTCCTGCATTATGACTTTGAAGACCACTCCCGGGATGAGGAGCACGCACGGAACCTTCTCTGCGCAGTCCAGGGCCGGCACCTCTCAGGCTGCATGGCATTCTGGGATGAGTGCACCATCCTGGCCGCTATCCTGAGCCGCCTCCTGGGGCTCCCCGGACCCCCGCCCAGTGCAGTGAGACTCGCCAAGCGGAAGACACAGACACAACTCCGCCTCCTCGCCATGACATCAACATCCCCGCCTTTCCCGTACGCGGGGGCGTTCGCTGTGCCCTGCTGCCCCCTGGGATCTGGAGATGCGGGACTGGAAAAGGCAGAGGCCGCTCTCTCCTACCCCCTGGTGGTGAAGCCAGAGTCTGGGGCGGGGGCAGTTGGAGTGCGACTGGTGCAGAATGGGGAGGAGTGCCGGAAAGTAATTGGGAGAATGGGGTCAGGTAGTGAAGTGGCATATGAGAGTGGAGGAGGTGTGGCCTGTCAGGCAGGGGGAGGAGCCTGTGAGAGTGGAGGAGGTGTGGCCTGTCAGGCAGGGGGAGGAGCCTGTGAGAGTGGAGGTGGTGTGGCCTGTCAGGCAGGGGGAGGAGCCTGTGAGAGTGGAGGTGTGGCCTGTCAGGCAGGGGGAGGAGTCTGTGAGAGTGGAGGAGGTATGGCCTGTCAGGCATTAGGGGGTGGAGCCTGTGAGAGTGGAGGTGTGGCCTGTCAGGCAGGGGGAGGTTCCTGTGAGAGTGGAGGTGTGGCCTGTCAGGCAGGGGGAGGTTCCTGTGAGAGTGGAAGTGTGGCCTGTCAGGCAGGGGGAGGTTCCTGTGAGAGTGGAGGTGTGGCCTGTCAGGCATTAGGGGGTGGAGCCTGTGAGAGTGGAGGTGTGGCCTGTCATGCAGGGGGAGGAGCCTGTGAGAGTGGAGGTGTGGCCTGTCGGGCACTAGGGGGAGGAGCCTGTGAGAGTGTAAAAGAAGTGGCCTGCCAGACTGGAGTAGGAGGAGCTTGTGAGGCACCAGTGGGAGGAGCTTTCCAGACTGGAGTGGGTGCAAGCCCATTAGAGGGTGATGCCTCCCTCCCACCCCCACTCCTCCTCTCCGAGTATGTCACAGGCTCCGAGCACGATGTGGACCTGGTCCTGGGCCCCCGGGGTCAGCTCCTGGCAGCCTACGTGTCCGATAACGGCCCGACGCTGCTCCCGGGTTTCACTGAGACGGCGGCTGCTCTCCCCTCGCGCCTGGGCCCAGAGCGGCGCTGTCAGCTGGTGCAGGCCGCGGTGCGGAGCTGCCGAGCACTAGGCCTGCACCCCGGGGTGTTTAATGTGGAGTTGAAGCTGACGGAGTCTGGGCCGAGGCTGCTGGAGATTAACCCGCGGATGGGCGGATTCTACCTGCGGGACTGGATCCGCCACGTGTACGGCACTGACCTGGTGCTTGTGGCGCTGGCGCTGTCCTGCGGTGTGGAGCCGGCGCTGCCCCGGAGAGGGGCCCGGGATACGGTGGTGCTGGTGGGGGTGATGTGCGTGGGAGAGCGCCACGAGGAGGCCCTGCGGGGCACAGCAGAGCCACGCAGGCTGCGGCAGCTGCACCGGGCCGGACACATACGATTCAATCGCCTGGAGGGGGGACCAGAACGGGAGCCTGACCAGGAACCATACGGGAACGTGGCCTGTGAGGGGGAGTGTCAAGGGGAGGCCAGGGAGAGGCTGCTGGGGGTGTGTGCGGTGCTGGGGCTGGACTCTGAGGAGTATCCGGTGCCGTATCTTACTGGGGAGTTCCAGTGAGGGACGGGGGAAAAGAGGGGGAGCATAGGAAAGAGGGCTGGGGAAAAGAGGGGGAGCATAGGAAAGAGGGCTGGGGGAAAGAGGGGGAGCATAGGAAAGAGGGCTGGGGAAAAGAGGGGGAGCATAGGAGAGGGCTGGGGAAAAGAGGGGGAGCATAGGAAAGAGGGCTGGGGAAAAGAGGGGGAGCATAGGAAAAGAGGGGGAGCATAGGAAAGAGGGCTGGGAAAAGAGGGGGAGCATAGGAAAGAGGGCTGGGGAAAAGAGGGGGAGCATAGGAGAGGGCTGGGGAAAAGAGGGGGAGCATAGGAAAGAGGGCTGGGGAAAAGAGGGGGAGCATAGGAAAAGAGGGGGAGCATAGGAAAGAGGGCTGGGAAAAGAGGGGGAGCATAGGAAAGAGGGCTGGGGAAAAGAGGGGGAGCATAGGAGAGGGCTGGGGAAAAGAGGGGGAGCATAGGAAAGAGGGCTGGGGAAAAGAGGGGGAGCATAGGAAAGAGGGCTGGGGAAAAGAGGGGGAGCATAGGAGAGGGCTGGGGAAAAGAGGGGGAGCATAGGAAAGAGGGCTGGGGAAAAGAGGGGGAGCATAGGAAAGAGGGCTGGGAAAAGAGGGGGAGCATAGGAAAGAGGGCCGGGGAAAAGAGGGGGAGCATAGGAGAGGGCTGGGAAAAAGAGGGGGAGCATAGGAAAGAGGGCTGGGGAAAAGAGGGGGAGCATAGGAGAGAGGGCCGGGGAAAAGAGGGGGAGCATAGGAAAGAGGGCTGGGAAAAGAGGAGAGGAGGAAAAAGGGACGAGGAAAATAGGAGGGGCAGAAGAGGAGGAAAGATGGCCGGGGTAAAAAGGAGCAGATGGCAGGGGGAGAGGAGGAAAGAGGGATGTGGAAGAGAGGGTGAGAATAGGGGGGAGAGAAGGAGAAAAGAGGGGAGCATAGGGGGGAGAAGAGGAAAGAGTGCCAGGGAAGAGAGGTGGAGCATAGGGGGGGTAGGAATAAAGAGGGGAGCATAGGGGGAGAAGAGGAAAGAGGGGAGCATAGGGGGGAGAGGAGGAAAGAGTGCCAGGGAAGAGAGGGGGGTTCCATGTAACAATGCATCTCCTGTTGTTCACAGACACACACCTGGCAGTGTCACCAGCACTTACACTCTAATAAACAATCATTGTATAATAACTGTGTGTGCCCACTCTGTGTATATAGCAGGATAGCAGGAGATAGGATACAGGGTTCCCAAATTCAAGGCTCAGCTGTGGGGAGTCAATATCAACATAAATGTAATAATATGTGGTTCTGGGATAAGGGTCCCAAAGACAGTGCTCAATCTCGTTCAGAACTTCAGTAGATAATAATCCTTATTTGGTTGTGGAGTCAGCCTATAACCATAACTAGGTATTGGACCCAGTGCTTAGTACATGAATCTATCACATATGACAAATAACATGAATGAGGGTTAACGTACCGTTACTTTGTAGGATTGCGCCCTACATGACCCTTGTGTTGCTGCACTGTTACCGGTCATTCAGTCTCAATGAAGGGAGACATACAATACTCACATATGGCTGTTCTCCTGTGCGTGCATCCACGCTCGGTGTGCAATATACTGCACCGACACACTTTATTCGAGCAAATACCCAGTATGTACCTGGCAGATACCTGGAATTCGCCACTCCTCACCTCTGACAAGCCCCGTTGCATTTGCCTTCCCAGCCTGGGTTCATGCCTGGCTGATGGGCGGCTGATCTGTTAAATGATAATGATTAGGATTTAATAGGCTGCAATGCTTTGCGTGTCTACCAGATGGCATAAATTCATGAATTGTAATGCAGTATATATATATATATACTGTGCAGTATTGCAGCCAGCGGGAATAAAAAGCTTCAATCCCTGCTTGGAAAATACCTCAATGCACTCGGGCAGAAAACAGTCACAAACCTCAATACACCCGGGTATACCCGAATTCGTGGGACTAGCCGAGCTCGAATAAAGTGTGTCGCCAGTGTAACAGTAGGAAGGATCCGAAGATTCCAGCGGTGCACAGCTTGTAGAAATGGGAGACCAGCAAGGTGTAGATTAAAAATAAAAATTTATTGAAAAAACATTTGGTAAGGGGGACACACTCTGACGCGTTTCGGACCTGCGTGGTCCTTAATCATAGAGCTGATTCGCGTCTCCATTGACCCCTGTCTTATAGTGTGAGACCCCTCCCCCTTGCGTCATTGCGCTGTGTGTTTTGGCGCGAAAAATCGCCGGTACAAAGCGATTGAAGGTCTATACCTATCAGCTGTGTATGCGCGCGTGTTGGAGGGTGCAGTGAATACTAATTAGCCATGCGCTATTCTCTTCTGTCAACACACGCTGTGGGTTGCTAAGTGACCGCAGTAAACACTGCCTACGTCATAGCGCTGCGTGTATCAGCGCAACCCCGATCAGTGATAGTAAGTTTCTGTCTGGTGACTGCGCATGTATGTTGGATACTAACTGGTATATAGATAGGTCCTATGCAACCTCCTCATGTGCCCCAAAACATGTCGTATCTAAACAACCATAATAGATGTATAAGAAATCATAATTCACCTCACATCACTCTATTGTTCTAATGTTGCAGAAAAATGACATAATGACATGACCTAAGGTGACCCCATGAGTGGACGAATCCTGGGGAAGGGGGGGGGGAGGGGGAATGGAAAAGGAATAAGACAAGGCGGAGAAAAACAAGATCATGTGAACATCACCAATAAGTAAATCACATACATATCAAACACAACTATAAACAAAAAAAGTTAAAAGTACTAAATTGCGAATCTTATATCCGCCGTGGAGGTATTCAGGTACCATGTGATATCATATCTTGTGATAAAGACATACATTGTTAGCATTGAAATTACTATCATCATACGAATTATAATTAACTCTTTATCCTTCCTGTACTCTGAATGTTGGACTAGTTTCTGCTTTTTGGGATATATACTTATGTGTATATGTGCATGCTGTGTACTGTATCACTGCGAGTCATTGGGGATAAATACACTTAGCCTGAGGCACTAAATACCTTTATCGAACACTCCGTTCAGGGATAATTAAATACCCCAAACTACTAAAGTATGAATATATTTTGATATAATATTTAGTTATATCATTAGTTTATTTTAATTTAGGAAGTGTTTCAATTCCCAGTCCTGGTTTATGCCCCTGGGAGCCATTGTCCCAAGGGCATAAATCCTGAACATTTCTCGACGGTTTAATAGTGCCTCCCTATTTCCTCCTCTAGGATGTATGGAGATCTTTTCAATAGCACTGTATGTAAGGGTTTTGATTGATCCCTGTTTGCATGTATTAAAGTGACGCGCTACTGGGGAAACGTTCATCTTTATTTCTGATACTGCGTATATGTTCTGTGATTCTCACTTTCACTGATCTAATCGTCCTGCCAACGTAGCCACTACCACATGCACATTTCAAGAGATAAATCACGAACTCAGTGTTACATGTCATAAATGACTCAATCTTATAGATGTGACCAGTGTGTACATCCCTTAGGGATTTGACAGGTTCCGCATACCTACACAGGTTACAATTGCCACATTTAAAGAATCCCCTTGGTAGCTGTGTGTTGTTTTTCTTTTTTGAGCAGAATAAACTGGGGGATAAAGAGTTGCCTTCTTAAATACTATTCTAGGTTTGTGTATAGTATATGGATCTAGTTCAGAATCCAATTGCAGAACCCCCCAGTGTTTTTGCAAAATGTGCCGTATTTGCTCTGCCTGTCTAGAGAAGGTGGTTATGAAGAGTGGGACCTGTGCTGCCTCTTCCTGTTTCAAGGACTTCCTAGGTTTCCTCTTTTTAATCAGATCATTGCGATCGGTCTTTAGGGCATTTTGGAAGGCATTCTCAAGGTCCCTCTCATCATAGCCACGCTCTCTAAACCTGCTCTTCAATTCATCAGCTTGTGCCAAGAAGGACTCATCAGTGGAGCATAATCTCCTCAGTCTTAAATATTGCCCTTTGGGTATGCCCTTAATCAGGGGTCTCGGGTGGGCACTGTTTGATCTGAGCAGAGAGTTTTTGGAATTTGCTTTCCTATAGATGCTGGTCTGAATTTGTTGTCCAACATCTATATATAGATGAAGATCTAGATAATCAATCTGTGAGTCACTGTAACAATGTGTGAATTTTAGATTATATGTATTTGCCCCAAGATATTCAAAAAACTCGTGTAAGGTGTCAGTGTCCCCATTCCAAATGATTAGTAGGTCGTCAATAAAGCGACGATAAAAAATAATATTATCTCTAAAGGGATTGTGATCACCGAAAATGTGGGTAGATTCCCAAAATCCCATAAACAGGTTCGCGTATGAAGGTGCAAATGACGTGCCCATGGCTGTGCCTTGTGACTGTAAATAAAACTGTGCATCGTACATGAAGTAGTTGTGCTGTAATAAAAAAGTGACTGAATCTAACAAAAAAGTGATTTGTGCCATATTCAAATTAGAGTGATTGAGAAAGTGACTAATAGCCCTCGTGCCCAAAGTGTGATCAATTATTGTGTATAAATAAGTTACATCGAGGGTAACCCAAGTGTAACCTTTAAGCCAAGTGATTTTTTGAATATCTTGGAGCAAATCTGCGGAGTCTCTAAGATAGGCCGGTAATTCTTTGACTAAGGTTTGTAAGAAATAATCGACGTACCTAGATAGACCATCTCCCAAAGATCCAATACTCGATATAATAGGTCTGCCTGGAGGGCAGACCAGAGTCTTGTGGATCTTTGGGAGATGGTGAAAAATAGGCACGACCGGAAAAGAATTATATAAATAGGTTGACTCACGATTGTTGATCACTCCTAACTCTCTGCCCAGATCCAACAGATCATAAATTTCCCTTAGGTACATTTGAGTAGGGTCTTTGTCCAATTTGCAGTATGCCTGTGTATTTGACAATTGTGCGTGTGTTGACAGAAGGGAATAGCGCATGGCTAATTAGTATTCACTGCACCCTCCAACACGCGCGCATACACAGCTGATAGGTATAGACCATTAATCGCTTTGTACCGGCGATTTTTCGCGCCAAAACACACAGCGCAATGACGCAAGGGGGAGGGGTCTCACACTATAAGACAGGGGTCAATGGAGACGCGAATCAGCTCTATGATTAAGGACCACGCAGGTCCGAAACGCGTCAGAGTGTGTCCCCCTTACCAAATGTTTTTTCAATAAATTTTTATTTTTAATCTACACCTTGCTGGTCTCCCATTTCTACAAGCTGTGCACCGCTGGAATCTTCGGATCCTTCCTACTGTTATATTGCACACCGAGCGTGGATGCACGCACAGGAGAACAGCCATATGTGAGTATTGTATGTCTCCCTTCATTGAGACTGGATGACCGGTAACAGTGCAGCAACACAAGGGTCATGTAGGGCGCAATCCTACAAAGTAATGGTACGTTAACCCTCATTCATGTTATTTGTCATATGTGATAGATTCATGTACTAAGCACTGGGTCCAATACCTAGTTATGGTCATAGGCTGACTCCACAACCTAATAAGGACTATTATCTACTGAAGTTCTGAACGAGATTGAGCACTGTTTTTGGGACTCTTGCCCCATAACCACATACAACAATGTATATACAGTAGCTCATCGGGGGATGGACATTATTACTGAAGGAATTTATGAGAGACCAGCTTAAGTCACTATAGACGGTGTTGTTCAAATATTCAATTTTAATATTGGTTTTGGGGGATTTGTTTCCGCAATGGAGGAGGACATAGAAATATCTGAATCAGGTGACTCTGCAAATGATACATTTGTGCGTAAATGTGCAGACAACACGGGGAGAAAACGCAGGGCTGCACACCTTTTTGAGAATGTCCCACTAGACATGGTTGAAGACCATGCAGACCTGGAAATTTATTTTTCTAAACTTGAAAAGATCCTACTTACCAACATTAGGTTATGGTGGGATATCACAACCTTGGACAACTACCTCCTCACGAAGAGGATCCCTTGGGGTCTCCGTGTGAAAAAAACACCATCGTTTGGATTTCCATCAAAAGAGTTTGAGCAAGAATGGACTAACACACTGGACGAGTGCTCCATGAAGTTGATGGACTTAATTATAAAAACCAAAATCCAGGAGAGGGTTATTGTGAAAAAAGGTATAAAAGATATTCAACAGAAATTAAACTCACTCAAGGATATGGGGGGTTTTCAAACACTGGACAAAAAACTGTCAAAAAATGTTGAGAAAGCAGAATCAGAAATTATGCTAAAAAAACAACAAAAATTCGAAAGGGATCGTATGGACTATGAGCGCCATCAGGTCTACGTCTGGCAGAGACCACCCCCACCGAGGAATACTACACGTCAGGAGTCTGGACGGAGAGGAGCCCAGAACAATAACAACAAGAAAGATAGATCAAGAAGTTCAACACCTAAAAGATCAATCTTGAAGAAATCGGCAGAGACATCAAGCATGTCGGACATCTCTGACGGGGAGAATCGCCAGCACACAGTATCATTTTCCACTGATGAGGACACGGACAGATACAGTGCAAATACTGAATACGAGGCCCGTAACACAAGACAACAGAATGAAGCATCAACA
This sequence comes from Ascaphus truei, assembly GCF_040206685.1. Classification (NCBI taxonomy): domain Eukaryota; kingdom Metazoa; phylum Chordata; class Amphibia; order Anura; family Ascaphidae; genus Ascaphus; species Ascaphus truei. The sequence continues at coordinate 68,996 of NW_027456706.1, read as the reverse complement.
TCTTATGATCTGAGAAGCCAGAGAACGGCAAAAAACTCAACAAAGGGACAAGGCGCTCAAACAAAAGACGGGGCACTAAAGAAAAGGAAAATGGACCCATGATAGAAAGCACTAATGTTATAAATATCTCAGGGGTCACTATTTCAGATGGAGAGATGGCCGTGTTGAACAGAGGTTTAAATTTTGCACCAATGAGGGATTTCAATCTGTTCAACACGGTCATTGATCTGCAAAAATATGTTCGAAAATTGTCTCTCAAAAAATGTTTTGCAAAGGATCAAAGGATCACCGGGTCCCCTCCCCTGTGTGAGGGGGGCCTTTTTGACCCCCCACACACAGGTGATGAGACCCAGGTAGATAGATTGTCCTTCAAAGAATATGTAGCCATACAGGATTTGACAGATCTAGACACAGATAACACAGTAGTAGACTCCATTGGGGAGGAGGAACAGTTCTTGTTCTTAAGTGGCACTAAACATACACAATTTAGAAATAGGTCCATTTTTTGTCCATCCTTTTCAAAGGGTCCTCATTTGCAAACATATGAACGGCTTGTAGAGCAGGATTTGCAGGCCTTGGCTAAAGGCTACATGTTCACTGCTCCCTCTTTCGATAACCTATCTAGAGTGGATAGGATGAATCTTAATACACTAAAAAAGAGATTCGATATTATTATAAAAAATGCGGATAAAGGGGGAGCAGTGGTCATCATGCACACATCAGCCTATCATGCAGAAGCACTTAGACAATTGTCAAATACACAGGCATACTGCAAATTGGACAAAGACCCTACTCAAATGTACCTAAGGGAAATTTATGATCTGTTGGATCTGGGCAGAGAGTTAGGAGTGATCAACAATCGTGAGTCAACCTATTTATATAATTCTTTTCCGGTCGTGCCTATTTTTCACCATCTCCCAAAGATCCACAAGACTCTGGTCTGCCCTCCAGGCAGACCTATTATATCGAGTATTGGATCTTTGGGAGATGGTCTATCTAGGTACGTCGATTATTTCTTACAAACCTTAGTCAAAGAATTACCGGCCTATCTTAGAGACTCCGCAGATTTGCTCCAAGATATTCAAAAAATCACTTGGCTTAAAGGTTACACTTGGGTTGCCCTCGATGTAACTTCTTTATACACAATAATTGATCACACTTTGGGCACATGGGCTATTAGTCACTTTCTCAATCACTCTAATTTGAATATGGCACAAATCACTTTTTTGTTAGATTCAGTCACTTTTTTATTACAGCACAACTACTTCATGTACGATGCACAGTTTTATTTACAGTCACAAGGCACAGCCATGGGCACGTTCATTTGCACCTTCATACGCGAACCTGTTTATGGGATTTTGGGAATCTACCCACATTTTCGGTGATCACAATCCCTTTAGAGATAATATTATTTTTTATCGTCGCTTTATTGACGACCTACTAATCATTTGGAATGGGGACACTGACACCTTACACGAGTTTTTTGAATATCTTGGGGCAAATACATATAATCTAAAATTCACACATTGTTACAGTGACTCACAGATTGATTATCTAGATCTTCATCTATATATAGATGTTGGACAACAAATTCAGACCAGCATCTATAGGAAAGCAAATTCCAAAAACTCTCTGCTCAGATCAAACAGTGCCCACCCGAGACCCCTGATTAAGGGCATACCCAAAGGGCAATATTTAAGACTGAGGAGATTATGCTCCACTGATGAGTCCTTCTTGGCACAAGCTGATGAATTGAAGAGCAGGTTTAGAGAGCGTGGCTATGATGAGAGGGACCTTGAGAATGCCTTCCAAAATGCCCTAAAGACCGATCGCAATGATCTGATTAAAAAGAGGAAACCTAGGAAGTCCTTGAAACAGGAAGAGGCAGCACAGGTCCCACTCTTCATAACCACCTTCTCTAGACAGGCAGAGCAAATACGGCACATTTTGCAAAAACACTGGGGGGTTCTGCAATTGGATTCTGAATTAGATCCATATACTATACACAAACCTAGAATAGTATTTAAGAAGGCAAAGACCATCGGCAACTCTTTATCCCCCAGTTTATTCTGCTCAAAAAAGAAAAACAACACACAGCTACCAAGGGGATTCTTTAAATGTGGCAATTGTAACCTGTGTAGGTATGCGGAACCTGTCAAATCCCTAAGGGATGTACACACTGGTCACATCTATAAGATTGAGTCATTTATGACATGCAACACTGATTTCGTAATTTATCTCTTGAAATGTGCATGTGGTAGTGGCTACATTGGCAGGACGATTAGATCAGTGAAAGTGAGAATCACAGAACATATACGCAGTATCAGAAATAAAGATGAACGTTTCCCCAGTAGCGCGTCACTTTAATACATGCAAACAGGGATCAATCAAAACCCTTACATACAGTGCTATTGAAAAGATCTCCATACATCCTAGAGGAGGAAATAGGGAGGCACTATTAAACCGTCGAGAAATGTTCTGGATTTATGCCCTTGGGACAATGGCTCCCAGGGGCATAAACCAGGACTGGGAATTGAAACACTTCCTAAATTAAAATAAACCAATGATATAACTAAATATTATATCAAAATATATTCATACTTTAGTAGTTTGGGGTATTTAATTATCCCTGAACGGAGTGTTCGATAAAGGTATTTAGTGCCTCAGGCTAAGTGTATTTATCCCCAATGACTCGCAGTGATACAGTACACAGCATGCACATACAGTATACACATAAGTATATATCCCAAAAAGCAGAAACGAGTCCAACATTCAGAGTACAGGAAGGATAAAGAGTTAATTATAATTAGGGTGACCAGATTTTGAAAATGAAAAACCGGGACACATTTTTTTAAATTATATATATATATATATATATATATATATATATATATATATATATATATATATATAACAGTTTATTTATTGTAGTACACTTATACTTTGCTACCATTAGAGAGAGAGTGTGTGTGTGTGTGTGTGTGTGTGTGTGTGTGTGTGTGTGTGTACACCTCAATAATCGAACAAAAAAAAAACCCAGATGTGAATGATTCTGAACCCCTTAACCATTCTCAGGATGCCCCCTCTTCACAATTTCTAAAGCAGCAATCCCGCCTGGGATCTTACCTGATCCGCAGTCCCTCAAGGTACTATACTAGAGGGGAGGTGTTCCCTACCTGTCTTCTGATGTCTCCCGTGTGAAATTTGAGTCAGATCTGGAAGAAAGCAGAGTAGGTTACTTCGGTGTAGTTATACGGCAGTTAAGATAAGACAGAGGGTGAGGGAGACAGGGAGGGTGAGGGAGACAGGGAGGGCGAGGGAGGGAGACAGGGAGGGAGGGCGAGGGAGACAGGGATGGAGGGAGACAGGGAGGGAGGGCGAGGGAGACAGGGAGGGAGGGCGAGGGAGACAGGGAGGGAGACAGGGAGGGAGGGCGAGGGAGGGAGGGAGGGCGAGGGAGGGAGGGAGACAGACAGACAGACAGGGAGGGCGAGGGAGACAGACAGACAGGGAGGGCGAGGGAGGGAGACAGACAGGGAGGGAGGGCGACAGACAGGGAGGTAGGGCGCGGGAGGGGCGAGGGAGGGAGACAGGGCGAGGGAGGGAGGGAGGGTGAGACAGGGAGGGTACGGGAGGGTGAGACAGGGAGGGTACGGGAGGGTGAGACAGGGAGGGTGAGAGAGGGTGAGACAGGGAGGGTGAGAGAGGGGGAGACAGGGAGGGTGAGAGAGGGTGAGACAGGGAGGGAGAGACAGGGAGGGAGAGACAGGGAGGGTGAGAGAGGGAGGGTGAGAGAGGGAGGGTGAGACAGGGAGGGTGAGACAGGGAGGGTGAGACAGGGAGGGTGAGAGAGGGAGGGTGAGACAGGGAGGGAGGGTGAGACAGGGAGGGAGGGAGTCAGGGTGGGAGGGAGACAGGGTGGGAGGGAGTCAGGGTGGGAGGGAGACAGGGTGGGAGGGAGTCAGGGTGGGAGGGAGACAGGGTGGGAGGGAGACAGGGTGGGAGGGAGACAGGGTGGGAGGGAGACAGGGTGGGAGACAGACAGGGTGGGAGACAGACAGGGTGGGAGACAGACAGGGTGGGAGACAGACAGGGTGGGAGGGAGGGTGAGACAGACAGGGTGGGAGGGAGGGTGAGACAGACAGGGTGGGAGGGAGGGTGAGACAGACAGGGTGGGAGGGAGGGTGAGACAGACAGGGTGGGAGGGAGGGTGAGACAGACAGGGTGGGAGGGAGGGTGAGACAGACAGGGTGGGAGGGAGGGTGAGACAGACAGGGTGGGAGGGAGGGTGAGACAGACAGGGTGGGAGGGAGGGTGAGACAGACTATAGACAGACAGGGTGGGAGGGAGGGTGAGACAGACAGGGTGGGAGGGAGACAGGGTGGGAGGGAAGGAGGGAGACGGGGTGGGAGGGAAGGAGGGAGACGGGGTGGGAGGGAAGGAGGGAGACGGGGTGGGAGGGAAGGAGGGAGACGGGGTGGGAGGGAAGGAGGGAGACGGGGTGGGAGGGAAGGAGGGAGACGGGGTGGAAGGGAAGGAGGGAGACGGGGTGGGAGGGAAGGAGGGAGACAGGGTGGGAGGGAAGGAGGGAGACGGGGTGGGAGGGAAGGAGGGAGACGGGGTGGGAGGGAAGGAGGGAGACGGGGTGGAAGGGAAGGAGGGAGACGGGGTGGGAGGGAAGGAGGGAGACAGGGTGGGAGGGAAGGAGGGAGACAGGGTGGGAGGGAAGGAGGGAGACAGGGTGGGAGGGAAGGAGGGAGACAGGGTGGGAGGGAAGGAGGGAGACAGGGTGGGGGAGAGAGAGGGAGGGAGAGCGAGGGAGACACCCACCCACTGACACACACACACACACACTGATACACACACACACACACACACACACACACACACACACACACACACACACACACACACACACACACACACACTGATACACACACCCCCCCACTGATACACACACTGATACTGATACACACACACACTGATACTGATACACACACTGATACACACACTGATACACCCCCCCACTGATACTGATACACACCCCCACTGATACACACACACCCCCCCACTGATACACACACACCCCCCCACTGATACACACACACACCCCCACTGATACACACACACACCCCCCCACTGATACACACACACCCCCACTGATACACACACACACACACACCCCCACTGATACACACACACACACCCCCACTGATACACACACCCACACCCACTGATACACACCCACACACCCACTGATACACACACACCCACTGATACACACACACCCACTGATACACACACACCCACTGATACACATACACCCACCCACTGATACACACCCACACACCCACTGATACACACCCACTGATACACACCCACCCACTGATACACACCCACCCACTGATACACACACACACACACACACACACACACACACACACTGATACACACACCCACTGATACACACACACACACACACACACACTGATACACACACACACCCACTGATACACACACCCCCACTGATACACACCCCCCCACCCCCACTGATACACACACACACCCCAACTGATACACACACACACCCACACACACTGATACACACCCACACACCCACTGATACACCCACCCACTGATACACACACACACACACACACACACACACACACACACACACACACACACACACACACACACACACACACACACACACACACACACACACACACACACACACTGATACACACACACACTGATACACACACACACACACACACTGATACACACACACACACACACACACACTGATACACACACACACACACTGATACACACACACCCATTGATACACCCCCCCCCACTGATACACACAATACACCCCCACTGATACACACCCCCACTGATACACCCCCCCCCACTGATACACACACCCAGATACACACACACCCAGATACACACACACACACACACACAGATACACACATACACACACACACACACACACACACACACACACACACACACACAGATACACACACACACAGATACACACACACAGATGCACACACACACAGATGCACACACTGATGCACACACTGATGCACACACTGATGCACACACAGATACACACACACACACAGATACACACACACAGATACACACACACACACTGATGCACACACACACACTGATGCACACACTGATGCACACACTGATGCACACACAGATACACCCCGCCTCCCCCTGCACCGCACGCCAGCCCCTGCACCGCCCGCGACCGCGCAGCAACCACTGCCCGCCCCCGAGCCCATCTACCACACCAAGGGGACGGGGGGAAGTGAGCGCCGGGGGGCAAAGCTGTGAGCGCCGGGGGGCAAAGCTGTGAGCGCCGATGGGCAATGGTGGGAGCGCCGTAGGGCCAATGGTGGGAGCGCCGGGGGGGGGGCAATAGTGGGAGCGCCGGGGGGGCAATGGTGGGAGCGCCGGGGGGGGGGGCAATGCTGGGAGCGCCGGGGGGGGGGGGCAAAGGTACAAGGTGGTACAAAAGCAGGCGCACCCCCCCCTCCCCCCCTGGCTGGGACCTGGGACCAGGGACAGAAGGGGGACACTCACCGCGCACAGAGAAGCCGGGTGCGGGAAGACACGTGTGCTCTGCACAAAGCAGAAGTCCCGCCCCCGGCTTCCTCTGACCTCCTGCAACCAATCCCCTGCGGGCCGGCCGGCATTCTAAGTCCCGCCCCCGGCAGCATCCTTCATCCAATCCCCTGCAGGCCGGCCGGCATTCTATGTCCCGCCCCCGGCAGCATCCTTCATCCAATCCCCTGCAGGCCGGCCGGCATTCTATGTCCCGCCCCCGGCATTCTCCTGCATTCAGTCCCCCCCGGCAGCATTCACACGCCATTCACACACACATACACAATACTTACCCGCCGCCGCCGCCGCCGCATTCTCCTCACCGCCGCTGCCCTGCAATACCGGGACCAGGGACAGAAACCGGGACAAAAACCGGGACAGGCTTAAACCGGTACAGGCCACAAAAAACCGGGACTGTACCGGTAAAACCGGTACGAATGGTCACCCTAATTATAATTCGTATGATGATAGTAATTTCAATGCTAACAATGTATGTCTTTATCACAAGATATGATATCACATGGTACCTGAATACCTCCACGGCGGATATAAGATTCGCAATTTAGTACTTTTAACTTTTTTTGTTTATAGTTGTGTTTGATATGTATGTGATTTACTTATTGGTGATGTTCACATGATCTTGTTTTTCTCCCCCTTGTCTTATTCCTTTTCCATTCCCCCTCCCCCCCCCCCTTCCCCAGGATTCGTCCACTCATGGGGTCACCTTAGGTCATGTCATTATGTCATTTTTCTGCAACATTAGAACAATAGAGTGATGTGAGGTGAATTATGATTTCTTATACACCTATTATGGTTGTTTAGATACGACATGTTTTGGGGCACATGAGGAGGTTGCATAGGACCTATCTATATACCAGTTAGTATCCAACATACATGCGCAGTCACCAGACAGGAACTTACTATCACTGATCGGGGTTGCGCTGATACACGCAGCGCTATGACGTATTCTGTGTTTACAGCGGTCACTTAGCAACCCACAGCGTGTGTTGACAGAAGAGAATAGCGCATGGCTAATTAGTATTCACTGCACCCTCCAACACGCGCGCATACACAGCTGATAGGTATAGACCTTCAATCGCTTTGTACCGGCGATTTTTCGCGCCAAAACACACAGCGCAATGACGCAAGGGGGAGGGGTCTCACACTATAAGACAGGGGTCAATGGAGACGCGAATCAGCTCTATGATTAAGGACCACGCAGGTCCGAAACGCGTCAGAGTGTGTCCCCCTTACCAAATGTTTTTTCAATAAATTTTTATTTTTAATCTACACCTTGCTGGTCTCCCATTTCTACAAGCTGTGCACCGCTGGAATCTTCGGATCTCTTTTACTGCTATAAATGTAATAATGTCTTGAATAATAATTCAAAATAGAAAAGATGAACCTGTTAAATCCACTCTCTTGATTAATATAAAATCCGTGTCTCAGTGATAACCTCCTAAGATGTGGGGGACCTGTGTATGGATCAGTTATAAATATCGGACCCCTAGTATCACAGTAATAAACGTCCCCCTGGAGAAAGACAAGTATCAGTGACACCCTGCGGTCACTGTGTGTATATAGCGGGGTATATTCCCTATGGGTATCAGTGACGCCCTGCGGTCACTGTGTATATAGCAGGGTATATTCCCTATGGGTATCAGTGACACCCCGCGGTCACTGTGTGTATATAGCGGGTATATTCCCTATGGGTATCAGTGACACCCTGCGGTCACTGTGTGTATATAGCAGGGTATATTCCCTATGGGTATCAGTGACACCCCGCGGTCACTGTGTGTATATAGCAGGGTATATTCCCTATGGGTATCAGTGACACCCTGCGGTGACTGTGTGTGTATATAGCGGGGTATATTCCCTATGGGTATCAGTGACAGTGACACCCTGCGGTCACTGGGGGTATATAGCGGGGTATATTCCCTATGGGTATCAGTGACACCCTGCGGTCACTGTGTGTATATAGCAGGGTATATTCCCTATGGGTATCAGTGACAGTGACACCCTGCGGTCACTGTGTGTATATAGCGGGTATATTCCCTATGGGTATCAGTCACACCCTGCGGTCACTGTGTGTATATAGCAGGGTATATTCCCTATGGGTATCAGTGACACCCAGCGGTCACTGTGTGTGTATATAGCAGGGTATATTCCCTATGGGTATCAGTGACACCCTGGGGTCACTGTGTGTATATAGCGGGGTATATTCCCTATGGGTATCAGTGACAGTGACACCCTGCGGTCACTGTGTGTATATAGCGGGGTATATTCCCTATGGGTATCAGTGACAGTGACACCCTGCGGTCACTGTGTGTATATAGCGGGGTATATTCCCTATGGGTATCAGTGATACCCTGTGGTCACTGTGTGTACAGGCATACCCCGCTTTAAGTACACTCACTTTAAGTACACTCGCGAGTAAGTACATATCGCCCAATAGGCAAACGACAGCTCACGCATGCGCCTGTCAGCACGTCCTGAACAGCAATACCGTCTCCCTACCTGTACCGAAGCTGTGCGCAAGCGGGGAGACTATAGAGCCTGTTACACATGCGTTATTTACATCAGTTATGCACATATGTACGATTGCAGTACAGTACATGCATCGATAAGTGGGAAAAAGGTAGTGCTTCACTTTAAGTACATTTTCGCTTTACATACATGCTCCGGTCCCATTGCGTATGTTAATGCGGGGTATGCCTGTATATAGCGGGGTATATTCCCTATGGGTATCAGTGACACCCTGCGGTCACTGTGTGTATATAGCGGGGTATATTCCATATGGGTATCAGTGACACCCCGCGGTCACTGTGTGTGTATATAGCAGGGTATATTCCCTATGGGTATCAGTGACACCCTGCGGTCACTGTGTGTATATATATAGCAGGGTATATTCCCTATGGGCATCAGTGACACCGCACGGTCACTGTGTGTATATAGCGGGATATATTCCCTATGAGTATCAGTGTCACTGTGTGTATATAGCGGGGTATATTCCCTATGGGTATCAGTGACACCCTGCGGTCACTGTGTGTATATAGCGGAGTATATTCCCTATGGGTATCAGTGACACCCTGCGGTCACTGTGTGTATATAGCGGGGTATATTCCCTATGGGTATCAGTGACACCCTGCGGTCACTGTGTGTATATAGCGGAGTATATTCCCTATGGGTATCAGTGACACCCTGCGGTCACTGTGTGTATATAGCGGGTATATTCCCTATGGGTATCAGTGACACCCTGCGGTCACTGTGTGTATATAGCGGAGTATATTCCCTATGGGTATCAGTGACACCCTGCGGTCACTGTGTGTATATAGCGGGGTATATTCCCTATGGGTATCAGTGACACCCTGCGGTCACTGTGTGTATATAGCGGGGTATATTCCCTATGGGTATCAGTGACACCCTGCGGTCACTGTGTGTATATAGCGGGGTATATTCCCTATGGGTATCAGTGACGCCCTGCGGTCACTGTGTGTATATAGCGGGGTATATTCCCTATGGGTATCAGTGACACCCTGCGGTCACTGTGTGTATATAGCAGGGTATATTCCCTATGGGTATCAGTGACACCCTGCGGTCACTGTGTGTATATAGCGGGGTATATTCCCTATGGGTATCAGTGACACCCTGCGGTCACTGTGTGTATATAGCGGGGTATATTCCCTATGGGTATCGGTGACACCCTGAGGTCACTGTGTGTATATACTGTAGCAGGGTATATTCCCTATGGGTATCAGTGACACCCTGCGGTCACTGGGGGTATATAGCGGGGTATATTCCCTATGGGTATCAGTGACACCCTGCGGTCACTATGTGTATATAGCAGGGTATATTCCCTATGGGCACCCTGGGGTCACTGTGTGTATATAGCGGGGTATATTCCCTATGGGTATCAGTGACACCCTGCCGTCACTATGTGTATATAGCGGGGTATATTCCCTATGGGTATCAGTGACACCCCGCAGTCACTGTGTGTATATAGCGGGTATATTCCCTATGAGTATCAGTGAAACCCTGCGGTCACTGTGTGTATATAGCGGGGTATATTCCTTATGGGTATCAGTGACACCCTGCGGTCACTGTGTGTATATAGCGGGGTATATTCCCTATGGGTATCAGTGACCCCCTGCGGTCACTGTGTGTATATAGCGGGGTATATTCCCTATGGGTATCAGTGACCCCCTGCGGTCACAGTGTGTATATAGCAGGGTATATTCCCTATGGGTATCGGTGACCCCCTGCGGTCACTGTGTGTATATAGCGGGGTATATTCCCTATGGGTATCGGTGACACCCTGCGGTCACTGTGTGTATATAGCAGGGTATATTCCCTATGGGTATCGGTGACACCCTGGGGTCACTGTGTGTGTATATAGCAGGGTATATTCCCTATGGGTATCGGTGACACCCTGCGGTCACTATGTGTATATAGCAGGGTATATTCCCTATGGGTATCGGTGACACCCTGTGGTCACTGTGTGTATATAGCGGGGTATATTCCCTATGGGTATCAGTGACACCCTGCGGTCACTGTGTGTATATAGCGGGGTATATTCCCTATGGGTATCAGTGACACCCTGCGGTCACTGTGTGTATATAGCAGGGTATATTCCCTATGGGTATCAGTGACACCCTGCGGTCACTGTGTGTATATAGAAGGGTATATTCCCTATGGATATCAGTGACACCCTGCGGTCACTATGTGTATATAGCAGGGTATATTCCCTATGGGTATCAGTGACACCCTGCAGTCACTGTGTGTATATAGCGGGGTATATTCCCTATGGGTATCAGTGACACCCTGTGGTCACTGTGTGTATATAGCGGGGTATATTCCCTATGGGTATCAGTGACACCCTGCGGTCACTGTGTGTATATAGCGGGATATATTCCCTATGGGTATCAGTGTCACTGTGTGTATATAGCGGGGTATATTCCCTATGGGTATCAGTGACACCCCGCGGTCACTGTGTGTATATAGCAGGGTATATTCCCTATGGGATCAGTGTCACTGTGTGTATATAGCGGGGTATATTCCCTATGGGTATCAGTGACACCCTGCGGTCACTGTGTGTATATAGCGGGGTATATTCCCTATGGGTATCAGTGACGCCCTGCGGTCACTGTGTGTATATAGCGGGGTATATTCCCTATGGGTATCAGTGACACCCTGCGGTCACTGTGTGTATATAGCAGGGTATATTCCCTATGGGTATCAGTGACACCCTGCGGTCACTGGGGGTATATAGCGGGGTATATTCCCTATGGGTATCAGTGACACCCTGCGGTCACTATGTGTATATAGCAGGGTATATTCCCTATGGGCACCCTGGGGTCACTGTGTGTATATAGCGGGGTATATTCCCTATGGGTATCAGTGACACCCTGCGGTCACTGTGTGTATATAGCGGGGTATATTCCCTATGGGTATCAGTGACACCCTGCCGTCACTATGTGTATATAGCGGGGTATATTCCCTATGGGTATCAGTGACACCCCGCAGTCACTGTGTGTATATAGCGGGTATATTCCCTATGAGTATCAGTGAAACCCTGCGGTCACTGTGTGTATATAGCGGGGTATATTCCTTATGGGTATCAGTGACACCCTGCGGTCACTGTGTGTATATAGCGGGGTATATTCCCTATGGGTATCAGTGACCCCCTGCGGTCACTGTGTGTATATAGCGGGGTATATTCCCTATGGGTATCAGTGACCCCCTGCGGTCACAGTGTGTATATAGCAGGGTATATTCCCTATGGGTATCGGTGACCCCCTGCGGTCACTGTGTGTATATAGCGGGGTATATTCCCTATGGGTATCGGTGACACCCTGCGGTCACTGTGTGTATATAGCAGGGTATATTCCCTATGGGTATCGGTGACACCCTGGGGTCACTGTGTGTGTATATAGCAGGGTATATTCCCTATGGGTATCGGTGACACCCTGCGGTCACTGTGTGTATATAGCGGGGTATATTCCCTATGGGTATCAGTGACACCCTGCGGTCACTGTGTGTATATAGCGGGGTATTTTCCTATGGGTATCAGTGACACCCTGCGGTCACTGTGTGTATATAGCAGGGTATATTCCCTATGGGTATCAGTGACACCCTGCGGTCACTGTGTGTATATAGCAGGGTATATTCCCTATGGGTATCAGTGACACCCTGCGGTCACTATGTGTATATAGCAGGGTATATTCCCTATGGGTATCAGTGACACCCTGCAGTCACTGTGTGTATATAGCGGGGTATATTCCCTATGGGTATCAGTGACACCCTGTGGTCACTGTGTGTATATAGCGGGGTATATTCCCTATGGGTATCAGTGACACCCCGCGGTCACTGTGTGTATATAGCAGGGTATATTCCCTATGGGATCAGTGTCACTGTGTGTATATAGCGGGGTATATTCCCTATGGGTATCAGTGACACCCTGCGGTCACTGTGTGTATATAGCGGGGTATATTCCCTATGGGTATCAGTGACACCCTGCGGTCACTGTGTGTATATAGCGGGGTATATTCCCTATGGGTATCAGTGACGCCCCGCGGTCACTGTGTGTATATAGCGGGGTATATTCCCTATGGGTATCAGTGACACCCTGCGGTCACTGTGTGTATATAGCGGGGTATATTCCCTATGGGTATCTGTGACACCCTGCGGTCACTGTGTGTATATAGCAGGGTATATTCCCTATGGGTATCAGTGACACCCTGCTGTCACTGTGTGTATATAGCGGGGTATATTCCCTATGGGTATCAGTGACACCCTGCGGTCACTGTGTGTATATAGCGGGGTATATTCCCTATGGGTATCAGTGACACCCTGCAGTCACTGTGTGTATATAGCAGGGTATATTCCCTATGGGTATCAGTGACACCCTGCGGTCACTGTGTGTATATAGCGGGTATATTCCCTATGGGTATCAGTGACACCCCGCGGTCACTGTGTGTATATAGCAGGGTATATTCCCTATGGGTATCAGTGACACCCCGCGGTCACTGTGTGTATATATAGCGGGATATATTCCCTATGGGTATCAGTGACACCCTGCGGTCACTGTGTGTATATAGCAGGGTATATTCCCTATGGGTATCAGTGACGCCCTGCGGTCACTGTGTGTATATAGCGGGGTATATTCCCTATGGGTATCAGTGACGCCCTGCGGTCACTGTGTGTATATAGCGGGGTATATTCCCTATGGGTATCAGTGACACCCTGCGGTCACTGTGTGTATATAGCGGGGTATATTCCCTATGGGTATCAGTGACACCCTGCGGTCACTATGTGTATATAGCAGGGTATATTCCCTATGGGTATCGGTGACACCCCGCGGTCACTATGTGTATATAGCGGGGTATATTCCCTATGGATATCGGTGACACCCTGCGGTCACTGTGTGTATATATAGCGGGGTATATTCCCTATGGGTATCAGTGACACCCCGCGGTCACTGTGTGTATATAGCGGGGTATATTCCCTATGGGTATCAGTGACACCCTGCGGTCACTGTGTGTATATAGCGGGGTATATTCCCTATGGGTATCAGTGACACCCTGCGGTCACTATGTGTATATAGCAGGGTATATTCCCTATGGGTATCGGTGACACCCTGCGGTCACTATGTGTATATAGCGGGGTATATTCCCTATGGATATCGGTGACACCCCGCGGTCACTGTGTGTATATAGCGGGGTTTATTCCCTATGGGTATCAGTGACACCCTGCGGTCACTGTGTGTATATAGCGGGGTATATTCCCTATGGGTATCAGTGACACCCTGCGGTCACTGTGTGTATATAGCAGGGTATATTCCCTATGGGTATCGGTGACACCCTGCGGTCACTATGTGTATATAGCGGGGTATATTCCCTATGGATATCGGTGACACCCCGCGGTCACTGTGTGTATATAGCGGGGTTTATTCCCTATGGGTATCAGTGACACCCTGCGGTCACTGTGTGTATATAGCGGGGTATATTCCCTATGGGTATCAGTGACACCCTGCGGTCACTGTGTGTATATAGCAGGGTATATTTCCTATGGGTATCAGTGACACCCTGCGGTCACTGTGTGTATATAGCGGGGTATATTCCCTATGGGTATCAGTGACACCCTGTGGTCACTGTGTGTATATAGCGGGGTATATTCCCTATGGGTATCAGTGACACCCCGCGGTCACTGTGTGTGTATATAGCGGGTATATTCCCTATGGGTATCAGTGACACCCTGCGGTCACTGTGTGTGTATATAGCGGGTATATTCCCTATGGGTATCAGTGACACCCTGCGGTCACTGTGTGTATATAGCGGGGTATATTCCCTATGGGTATCAGTGACACCCTGCGGTCACTGTGTGTATATAGCGGGGTATATTCCCTATGGGTATCAGTGACACCCTGCGGTCACTGTGTGTATATAGCGGGGTATATTCCCTATGGGTATCGGTGACACCCTGCGGTCACTATGTGTATATAGCAGGGTATATTCCCTATGGGCACCCTGGGGTCACTGTGTATGTGTGTATATAGGATCTAACCCCGCGCAGAGATCTAACTGACGGTGCTTGTCTTTAATCAGGAAGCGCCCGCAGGGCTGAGGTAGGGATGCAAATAAATCGGCCAGAGCCCAGGGACAGAGAGTCCTGTAAGTGTGTCCATAGTCGGTAAGCAGGCAGGGGTCAGGGCTGGCGGCAGAGGTGCAAAGTCCAGTAAACAGGCAGAGGTCAGGGCTGGCGACAGAGGTGCAAAGTCCAGTAAACAGGCAGAGGTCAGGGCTGGCGGCAGTGGTGCAAAGTCCAGTAAACAGGCAGAGGTCAGGGCTGGCGACAGAGGTGCAAAGTCCAGTAAACAGGCAGAGGTCAGGGCTGGCGACAGAGGTGCAAAGTCCAGTAAACAGGCAGAGGTCAGGGCTGGCGGCAGTGGTGCAAAGTCCAGTAAACAGGCAGAGGTCAGGGCTGGCGGCAGTGGTGCAAAGTCCAGTAAACAGGCAGAGGTCAGGGCTGGCGGAAGTGGTGCAAAGTCCAGTAAACAGGCAGAGGTCAGGGCTGGCGGCAGTGGTGCAAAGTCCAGTACACAGGCAGAGGTCAGGGCTGGCGGAAGTGGTGCAAAGTCCAGTAAACAGGCAGAGGTCAGGGCTGGCGGCAGTGGTGCAAAGTCCAGTAAACAGGCAGAGGTCAGGGCTGGCGGCAGTGGTGCAAAGTCCAGTTAACAGGCAGAGGTCAGGGCTGGCGGCAGTGGTGCAAAGTCCAGTAAACAGGCAGAGGTCAGGGCTGGCGGAAGTGGTGCATAGTCCAGTAAACAGGCAGAGGTCAGGGCTGGCGGAAGTGGTGCAAAGTCCAGTAAACAGGCAGAGGTCAGGGCTGGCGGCAGTGGTGCAAAGTCCAGTAAACAGGCAGAGGTCAGGGCTGGCGGAAGTGGTGCAAAGTCCAGTAAACAGGCAGAGGTCAGGGCTGGCGGCAGTGGTGCAAAGTCCAGTAAACAGGCAGAGGTCAGGGCTGGCGGCAGTGGTGCAAAGTCCAGCAAACAGGCAGAGGTCAGGGCTGGCAGAAGTGGTGCAAAGTCCAGCAAACAGGCAGAGGTCAGGGCTGGCGGCAGTGGTGCAAAGTCCAGCAAACAGGCAGAGGTCAGGGCTGGCAGAAGTGGTGCAAAGTTCAGTAAACAGGCAGAGGTCAGGGCTGGCGGCAGAGGTGCAAAGTCCAGTAAACAGGCAGAGGTCAGGGCTGGCGGCAGAGGTGCAAAGTCCAGTAAACAGGCAGAGGTCAGGGCTGGCGGCAGTGGTGCAAAGTCCAGTAAACAGGCAGAGGTCAGGGCTGGCAGAAGTGGTGCATAGTCCAGTAAACAGGCAGAGGTCAGGGCTGGCGGCAGTGGTGCAAAGTCCAGTAAACAGGCAGAGGTCAGGGCTGGCGGAAGTGGTGCATAGTCCAGTAAACAGGCAGAGGTCAGGGCTGGCGGAAGTGGTGCAAAGTCCAGTAAACAGGCAGAGGTCAGGGCTGGCGGAAGTGGTGCAAAGTCCAGTAAACAGGCAGAGGTCAGGGCTGGCGGCAGTGGTGCAAAGTCCAGTAAACAGGCAGAGGTCAGGGCTGGCGGCAGTGGTGCAAAGTCCAGTAAACAGGCAGACGTCAGGGCTGGCGGCAGTGGTGCAAAGTCCAGTAAACAGGCAGAGGTCAGGGCTGGCAGAAGTGGTGCAAAGTCCAGTAAACAGGCAGAGGTCAGGGCTGGCGGCAGTGGTGCAAAGTCCAGTAAACAGGCAGAGGTCAGGGCTGGCGGCAGAGGTGCAAAGTCCAGTAAACAGGCAGAGGTCAGGGCTGGCGGCAGAGGTGCAAAGTCCAGTAAACAGGCAGAGGTCAGGGCTGGCGGCAGTGGTGCAAAGTCCAGTAAACAGGCAGAGGTCAGGGCTGGCGAAAGTGGTGCAAAGTCCAGTAAACAGGCAGAGGTCAGGGCTGGCGGAAGTGGTGCAAAGTCCAGTAAACAGGCAGAGGTCAGGGCTGGCGGCAGTGGTGCAAAGTCCAGTAAACAGGCAGAGGTCAGGGCTGGCGGCAGAGGTGCAAAGTCCAGTAAACAGGCAGAGGTCAGGGCTGGCGGCAGAGGTGCAAAGTCCAGTAAACAGGCAGAGGTCAGGGCTGGCGGCAGTGGTGCAAAGTCCAGTAAACAGGCAGAGGTCAGGGCTGGCGGAAGTGGTGCAAAGTCCAGTAAACAGGCAGAGGTCAGGGCTGGCGGAAGTGGTGCAAAGTCCAGTAAACAGGCAGAGGTCAGGGCTGGTGGCAGTGGTGCAAAGTCCAGTAAACAGGCAGAGGTCAGGGCTGACGGCAGTGGTGCAAAGTCCAGTAAACAGGCAGATGTCAGGGCTGGCGGCAGTGGTGCAAAGTCCAGTAAACAGGCAGAGGTCAGGGCTGGCGGAAGTGGTGCAAAGTCCAGTAAACAGGCAGAGGTCAGGGCTGGCGGCAGTGGTGCAAAGTCCAGTAAACAGGCAGAGGTCAGGGCTGGCGGCAGTGGTACAAAGTCCAGTAAACAGGCAGAGGTCAGGGCTGGCGGCAGTGGTGCAAAGTCCAGCAAACAGGCAGAGGTCAGGGCTGGCAGAAGTGGTGCAAAGTCCAGTAAACAGGCAGACGTCAGGGCTGGCGGCAGTGGTGCAAAGTCCAGTAAACAGGCAGAGGTCAGGGCTGGCAGAAGTGGTGCAAAGTCCAGTAAACAGGCAGAGGTCAGGGCTGGCGGAAGTGGTGCAAAGTCCAGTAAACAGGCAGAGGTCAGGGCTGGCGGAAGTGGTGCAAAGTCCAGTAAACAGACAGAGGTCAGGGCTGGCAGAAGTGGTGCAAAGTCCAGTAAACAGACAGAGGTCAGGGCTGGCGGCAGTGGTGCAAAGTCCAGTAAACAGGCAGAGGTCAGGGCTGGCAGAAGTGGTGCAAAGTCCAGTAAACAGGCAGAGGTCAGATCTGGCAGAAGTGGTGCAAAGTCCAGTAAACAGGCAGAGGTCAGGGCTGGCGGCAGTGGTGCAAAGTCCAGTAAACAGGCAGAGGTCAGATCTGGCAGAAGTGGTGCAAAGTCCAGTACACAGGCAGAGGTCAGGGCTGGCGGAAGTGGTGCAAAGTCCAGTACACAGGCAGAGGTCAGGGCTGGCGGCAGTGGTGCAAAGTCCAGTAAACAGGCAGAGGTCAGGGCTGGCAGAAGTGGTGCAAAGTCCAGTAAACAGGCAGAGGTCAGATCTGGCAGAAGTGGTGCAAAGTCCAGTAAACAGGCAGAGGTCAGGGCTGGCGGAAGTGGTGCAAAGTCCAGTAAACAGGCAGAGGTCAGGGCTGGCGGCAGTGGTGCAAAGTCCAGTAAACAGGCAGAGGTCAGGGCTGGCGGCAGTGGTGCAAAGTCCAGTAAACAGGCAGAGGTCAGGGCTGGCGGCAGTGGTGCAAAGTCCAGTAAACAGGCAGAGGTCAGGGCTGGCGGCAGTGGTGCAAAGTCCAGTAAACAGGCAGAGGTCAGGGCTGGCGGAAGTGGTGCATAGTCCAGTAAACAGGCAGAGGTCAGGGCTGGCGGTAGTGGTGCAAAGTCCAGTAAACAGGCAGAGGTCAGGGCTGGCGGAAGTGGTGCAAAGTCCAGTAAACAGGCAGAGGTCAGGGCTGGCGGCAGTGGTGCAAAGTCCAGTAAACAGGCAGAGGTCAGGGCTGGCAGAAGTGGTGCAAAGTCCAGTACACAGGCAGAGGTCAGGGCTGGCGGAAGTGGTGCAAAGTCCAGTAAACAGGCAGAGGTCAGGGCTGGCGGAAGTGGTGCAAAGTCCAGTAAACAGGCAGAGGTCAGGGCTGGCGGCAGTGGTGCAAAGTCCAGTAAACAGGCAGAGGTCAGGGCTGGCAGAAGTGGTGCAAAGTCCAGTAAACAGGCAGAGGTCAGGGCTGGCAGAAGTGGTGCAAAGTCCAGTAAACAGGCAGAGGTCAGGGCTGGCGGCAGTGGTGCAAAGTCCAGCAAACAGGCAGAGGTCAGGGCTGGCGGCAGTGGTGCAAAGTCCAGTAAACAGGCAGAGGTCAGGGCTGGCGGAAGTGGTGCAAAGTCCAGTAAACAGGCAGAGGTCAGGGCTGGCGGAAGTGGTGCATAGTCCAGTAAACAGGCAAAAGGTCAGGGCTGGCAAATAGCAGCAAGGTCACGGTCCGGGTCAGTAACGGGGGAATCCAAACAGATGAAAGGGTAAGACGTGGCCGCACAGACAAACAGGAACTGCAAACGTAGAACCTTGCTCTGCGTTCCCACCAGGAACTGCAGCCTTATATAGCAGGCTGCCAGTACCAAAAATGGCCACCGTGAGCCGAAAGGGCAGGTGACTTGGAAAACCCGAACAGCAAACCCTGGCACGGATCGAGCAGAATCCTTACAGTACCCCCCTCTTGAGGAGAGACCTCCGGGCGATCTAAGCCGGTTTGGTAGGGAAGTGAAACGCCCGGACCAGGTTGGGGGCATGGACATCCCTGGACTTGATCCATGAATTTTCCTCAGATCCATAACCCTTCCAATGGACCAAGTACTGTAGCCCGCCACGGGATCTATGGGAAACCAGTATTTGGCTTACGTCACATTCCTCCTGGCCATCCACCAAGAATGGTCTAGGAGGAGGGAGAATAGGAGAGAGTGTTCTGGACGAACGGCTTGAGGAGGGAGACACTGGTTGTACTCTTAAATTATCCGGAAGTTCCAGTTTGAACGTCACCAGGTTGACCTGTTTCAGGATTTTGTAAGGTCCAATGAACTTGGCACCAAGTTTAGAGGAAGGCAGTTTCAAGCGGATATTTTTCGCGGCCAGCCAAACTTGATCTCCCACCCGAAACAGAGGCGGTGGGCGTCGACGTTTATCCGCCTGGGTTTTTTGCTGGAGAGCGGCTTTGGTCAGGTTGACCTGGATTTTCCTCCAGAGTACTTTGAGTTCTTGGATTTTGTCATCCACTGCAGGAACTCCAGAGTGGACTGGAAGGAAGAAGGGCAGCGGGATGGTACCCGTAGGCACAAAAGAACGGTGATTCCAGTGTTGAATCGTGCTTCATGGAATTGCGGGAAAACTCAGCCCACAGGAGCAGATCAACCCAGTCGTCCTGTAGCTCAGAAACAAAGCAGCAAAGGAATTGTTCTAAGGACTGGTTGGCCCTCTCCGTGAGACCATTGGACTGGGGGTGGTAGGAAGAAGAGAAATGTAGGGCAGAAGGCTTTCCAAAATCTGGAGACGAATTGGGATCCACGGTTCAAAACTATATCCGTCAGGACTCCATGGAGGTGGAATATCTCCTTAATAAAGATCTCCAATAGTTCAGAGGCCATGGGTAGCTTCCTGAGAGGAACAATATGTGCCCGTCGTGTGAATCGAACGACCACTACCTGATGGTAGTCATGCCCATGGAGGGAGGCAGCTCCACAATAAAATCCATGGAAAGGTGGGTCCACGGGTGGGTGGGAACTCAACATGCTAATGTCCTCTGCACTTTAGTCTGGGCGCATACAACGCAGTCTGACAAAAACTCTTTCACGTCTTTGATTGACTGATCCAGAGGAAGACAAACACAAACCCCAGTGTCACATCATCCAATGATATCTCATAAGGGGATAAATTAATTCCTTCCTGACTCCAAGAATTGGCAATCGGATTATTCCCTGTATCAACATTCTTCCCATGTATACTTATTTGGTATATCCCTGTATACCTTTCCTTTAAAAAAAGATGTCCAACCTTTTTTTGAACAAATCTATTGTATCTGCCATCACAGTCTCCATGGGTAATGAATCCCACATTTTAACTGCCCTTACTATAAAGAATCCTTTCCTTTGTTGCTGGTGAAATCTCCTTTCCTCCAACTTTAAGGGATGACCTGTGTCATTTGTACTGCCCTTGGGATGAATAGTTCTTTTGAAAGCTCCTTGTACTGTCCCCGAATATATTTGGTTATAGTTATCATATCCCCTCTTAGACGCCTCTTTTCTAATGTAAATAAATCTAATTTAGCTAGCCTCTCCTCGTAAGTTAGATTGTTCATCCCCTTTATTAATTTGGTGGCTCTTCTCTGCACTCTCTAGTTCCATAATGTCTTTTCTAAGGACAAGTCTTTTTGCTCCTTCAATGTATTCGAGGTTCTTGTGGTCTGTAAGGATTGTAATCAGAGAAGTTGATGCCTCATGCAAATGTCTCCATTCTTCTAGAGCCATTTTGATGGCCTGAAGTTCCCGATTCCCAACATCATAATTTCTTTCTGCGGCAGAATTTTTTTATTTTAGAAAAGAAGGCACAATGGTGGAGTTTCCCCTGAAATTCCTTCCTTTGAGAAAGAATGGCTCCGGCTGCCAGATTAGTTGCGTCCACTTCAAGCACGAAGGGTTTCGTAGGACCTGGAAGGACACAAAGGTGGACTTGAGCTTCTCAAAAGCTAGAAGAGCCATATCTTAGGCCGCGCTTATAGTGCCGGCGACGCGATGTCGCCCGAAAACAAATGCATTGCCACCGCCGCGTGCGCTTATAGAAAGCGCGACGGCGACAATGTGACGTAGCGACGCCACCGTCGCGAAAACTGGTAGCCGGCAAAATGTGATTTTTCAAGGGCTGTCGCCTCATGTGACAGCTCTTGAACCAATCAAATGTCAGGAAACCCGCACCGCCGCCCGCCGAAATATAACTTTCGCCTGTGGCGACGGGTGACGTCACCCGTTGCGTCGCCGTTGCCATCGACGGCACTATAGGCGCGGCCTTAGGGTTAACCCCTTTCTTAGTAAGAGCCGTAATGGGTGCAACCACCTTGGAGAAGTTCCTGATAAAACGTCGGCAGTAGTTGGCAAACCAAAGAAATCGTTGAGTTGGTTTGAGGCCTGTCGGTAAAGGCCAATCCAGCACTGCCGATACTTTTGCACGGTCCATCTCAAAGCCAAGGGAAGAGATGAAATACCCAAGGAAGGAAATCTTCTTCTGTTCGAACTGGAATTTTTCGACATTGGCAAAGAGGGAGTGGTCCCGAAGTCTTTGGAGGACCAGTCTAACATGTGCCCGATGTTCGGACAAAGAACTGTAAAAGATAAGGATATCATCCAGATATACCACGAGAAATTGGTCAAGTAGATCCCGGAAAATCTCATTTCTAAATACGGCCGCTGCGTTACATAAGCCAAATGGCATGACCAGATATTCGTATTGGCCGTCATGGGTATTAAAGACTGTCTTCCACTCATCACCCTCTCTGATCCGAATGAAATTATAAGCTCCTTATAAGCCTTGTGTAAACGGAACAGTTCAGGAATGACGGGTAGAGGATACCGATCGATACATGGCCTTAGACAACCATCTATTTTGGACACGAAGAAGAACACTGCACCAGCGGGAGACTTGGTGTACGAATAAACCCACGCTGAAGGTTCTCCGAAATGTATTCCCGCATAGCCTTGGTTTCAGGTTCCGATAGGGGATAGGTTCGGCCTCGAGGAAGGATGGCACCTGGGAGTAGATCGATTGCACAATCATAAGGTCGATGTGGCGGTAACTCCTCTGCCTGTTTTGTCGAATACATCAGCAAATTCCTGGTAAAAAAACTGTAAGAAAAAGGTGACAATAGCGCTCTAACACACCCAAATATAAAATATAACCACTTATATGTGAATGATAAACAATAATGATAATAGTGATATACGTGCTTGTAGGAGGACATGTGCAGAGGTACACAATGGAGACGGTTTTAAGGTGAAATTAAAACAAGGCTTTATTGTGCCTGTCGCTTTAAACACAGCAAAAATCAACATAAGAGAATAAGCCAAACAAAAAAAAAACCTATCTCTGCTTTGGAGACTATCTACACATGTAGCTCAGCCCTCTCTGACTGGGTTGGTTAGCTAAGCTATTTACCAGCCCCAAATCATGGAGACATTTATCAATACACATAGACATAGATAATAGTCTTATACGAAAAAGTCTTATCTTTTAGCTGGGCTGCTGTAGGGGAAGCTTCTCTGCTCTCTTGGAACCGCACCCGTGTGTGCTAAGGCAATCTCCGGGCTCCAGGTTAGAATCTTGTCCCCTTTGTCTTGTGGTCAGCTTGTCGCTCAAGACATCTGTCCTTCCTTGGTTCAGCCCAGTTGTGGACTAAGGAATCTCTGCTCTGTCTCCTAGTTCAGCTAAGGTGTGAGCAGGCTTTTTCTAACACCTCTAATCAGCCAGCTGCTGGTCAAAGCTGGAACAACCTACCAGAGACTCTCACATCCACCACCAGCTTAAGTTCTTTCAAATCTAAGGCTGTCTCACACTTTAACCTGGCTATACCAGCCCCCCCCATAATAACCCTGGCTATACCAGCCCCCCATAATAACCCTGGCTATACCAGCACCCCCCCCATAATAACCCTGGCTATACCAGCCCCCCATAATAACCCTGGCTATACCAGCCCCCCATAATAACCCTGGCTATACCAGCCCCCCCCATAATAACCCTGGCTATACCAGCGCCCCCCATAATAACCCTGGCTATACCAGCCCCCCATAATAACCCTGGCTATACCAGTCCCCCCCATAATAACCCTGGCTATACCAGCCCCCCATAATAACCCTGGCTATACCAGTCCCCCCATAATAACCCTGGCTATACCAGCCCCCCATAATAACCCTGGCTATACCAATCCCCCCATAATAACCCTGGCTATACCAGCCCCCCCATAATAACCCTGGCTATACCAGCCCCCCCCCCATAATAACCCTGGCTATACCAGCCCCCCCCCCCCATAATAACCCTGACTATACCAGCGCCGCCCCCATAATATCCCTGGCTATACCAGCGCCCCCCATAATAACCCTGGCTATACCAGTCCCCCCATAATATCCCTGGCTATACCAGTCCCCCCCATAGATTTCTTCATATTGCTGATATGTGCCAATTTGCCTTAGGCCTCGTCCAGGGTTCCGGAGGCACGCTGAGGCTCAGGGAAAGCGGGCGTGCTGAGGCGCGCTGAGGCTCAGGGAAAGCGGGTGCTGAGGCGCGCTGAGGCTCAGGGAAAGCGGGCGTGCTGAGGCGCGCTGAGGCTCAGGGAAAGCGGGCGTGCTGAGGCGCGCTGAGGCTCAGGGAAAGCGGGCGTGCTGAGGCGCGCTGAGGCTCAGGGAAAGCGGGCGTGCTGAGGCGCGCTGAGGCTCAGGGAAAGCGGGTGCTGTGGCGCGCTGTGGCTGAGGGAAAGCGGGTATGCTGAGGCTCAGGGAAAGCGGGTGCTGAGGCGCGCTGAGGCTGAGGGAAAGCGGGTGCTGAGGCGCGCTGAGGCTCAGGGAAAGCGGGTGCTGTGGCGCGCTGTGGCTCAGGGAAAGCGGGTATGGTGAGGCTCAGGGAAAGCGGGTGCTGAGGCGCGCTGAGGCTGAGGGAAAGCGGGTATGCTGAGGCTCAGGGAAAGCGGGTGCTGAGGCGCGCTGTGGCTGAGGGAAAGCGGGTGCTGAGGCGCGCTGAGGCTCAGGGAAAGCGGGTGCTGAGGCGCGCTGAGGCTGAGGGAAAGCGGGTGCTGAGGCGCGCTGAGGCTCAGGGAAAGCGGGGGTGCTGAGGCGCGCTGAGGCTCAGGGAAAGCGGGTGCTGTGGCGCGCTGTGGCTCAGGGAAAGTGGGTATGCTGAGGCTCAGGGAAAGCGGGTATGCTGAGGCTCAGGGAAAGCGGGTGCTGAGGCGCGCTGAGGCTGAGGGAAAGCGGGTGCTGAGGCTCAGGGAAAGCGGGTGCTGTCCCTGGCCTTGGACAGCGCGCCGTCAGGGGGCGTGTCGGGGGCTGAGGGAAAGCGGGCGTGCGGAGGCTGAGGGAAAACGGGCATGCTGAGGCGTGCTGAGGCTCAGGGAAAGCGGGCGTGCTGAGGCTCAGGGAAAGCGGGTGCTGAGGCGTGCTGAGGCTCAGGGAAAGCGGGTGCTGAGGCGTGCTGAGGCTCAGGGAAAGCGGGTGCTGAGGCTCAGGGAAAGCGGGTGCTGAGGCGCGCTGAGGCTCAGGGAAAGCGGGTGCTGAGGCTCAGGGAAAGCGGGTGCTGAGGCGTGCTGAGGCTCAGGGAAAGCGGGTGCTGAGGCTCAGGGAAAGCGGGTGCTGAGGCGCGCTGAGGCTCAGGGAAAGCGGGTGCTGTGGCGTGCTGAGGCTCAGGGAAAGCGGGTGCTGAGGCGCGCTGAGGCTCAGGGAAAGCGGGTGCTGAGGCTCAGGGAAAGCGGGTGCTGAGGCGCGCTGAGGCTCAGGGAAAGCGGGTGCTGAGGCGTGCTGAGGCTCAGGGAAAGCGGGTGCTGAGGCGTGCTGAGGCTCAGGGAAAGCGGGTGCTGAGGCGCGCTGAGGCTCAGGGAAAGCGGGTGCTGAGGCGCGCTGAGGCTCAGGGAAACCGGGTGCTGAGGCTCAGGGAAAGCGGGTGCTGAGGCGCGCTGAGGCTCAGGGAAAGCGGGTGCTGAGGCGTGCTGAGGCTCAGGGAAAGCGGGTGCTGAGGCGCGCTGAGGCTCAGGGAAAGCGGGTGCTGAGGCGTGCTGAGGCTCAGGGAAAGCGGGTGCTGAGGCGTGCTGAGGCTCAGGGAAAGCGGGTGCTGAGGCGCGCTGAGGCTCAGGGAAAGCGGGTGCTGAGGCTCAGGGAAAGCGGGTGCTGAGGCGCGCTGAGGCTCAGGGAAAGCGGGTGCTGAGGCGTGCTGAGGCTCAGGGAAAGCGGGTGCTGAGGCGTGCTGAGGCTCAGGGAAAGCGGGTGCTGAGGCGCGCTGAGGCTCAGGGAAAGCGGGTGCTGAGGCGCGCTGAGGCTCAGGGAAAGCGGGTGCTGAGGCTCAGGGAAAGCGGGTGCTGAGGCGCGCTGAGGCTCAGGGAAAGCGGGTGCTGAGGCGTGCTGAGGCTCAGGGAAAGCGGGTGCTGAGGCGCGCTGAGGCTCAGGGAAAGCGGGTGCTGAGGCGTGCTGAGGCTCAGGGAAAGCGGGTGCTGAGGCGTGCTGAGGCTCAGGGAAAGCGGGTGCTGAGGCGCGCTGAGGCTCAGGGAAAGCGGGTGCTGAGGCGCGCTGAGGCTCAGGGAAAGCGGGTGCTGAGGCGTGCTGAGGCTCAGGGAAAGCGGGTGCTGAGGCGTGCTGAGGCTCAGGGAAAGCGGGTGCTGAGGCTCAGGGAAAGCGGGTGCTGAGGCGTGCTGAGGCTCAGGGAAAGCGGGTGCTGAGGCGCGCTGAGGCTCAGGGAAAGCGGGTGCTGAGGCGTGCTGAGGCTCAGGGAAAGCGGGTGCTGAGGCGCGCTGAGGCTCAGGGAAAGCGGGTGCTGAGGCGTGCTGAGGCTCAGGGAAAGCGGGTGCTGAGGCGTGCTGAGGCTCAGGGAAAGCGGGTGCTGAGGCGCGCTGAGGCTCAGGGAAAGCAGGTGCTGAGGCGCGCTGAGGCTCAGGGAAAGCGGGTGCTGAGGCGCGCTGAGGCTCAGGGAAAGCGGGTGCTGAGGCGTGCTGAGGCTCAGGGAAAGCGGGTGCTGAGGCGTGCTGAGGCTCAGGGAAAGCGGGTGCTGAGGCGCGCTGAGGCTCAGGGAAAGCGGGTGCTTTCCCTGGCCTTGGACAGCGCGCCGTCAGGGGGCGTGTCGGGGGCGGGCCAGTGTTGTCACAGAGCTGGTTCGCCCCCATTGGGCGAACCGCTCACGTGACCGGCCCTGCGCTCCGGCAAGCGCATGATTTAAAAAATGACCTAAGACCTACGCTTCCGCGCACTTGCAGAAGCGTGCGCCAGCCCCTGCTAAAGCCGCTCTCATTGCGGCTGTAGGGGCTCACAGGTAAGTGCAAGCGCGGCTCAGCGCTGACCATGCCCGAGGCCTAAGAATGATTTCAAATGAGACCAAATTACATCAATTAAGAGCAATGGGAGTTAGATTCTTCCAGAGCGGATACAGGCGCCGGGGATACAGGCGCCGGGGGATACAGACGGCGGGGGATACAGGCGCCGGGGGATACAGACGGCGGGGGATACAGACGCCGGGGGATACAGGCGCCGGGGGATACAGGCGCCGGGGGATACAGACGGCGGGGGATACAGACGGCGGGGGATACAGGCGGCGGGGGATACAGACGGCGGGGGATACAGACGGCGGGGGATACAGACGGCGGGGGATACAGACGGCGGGGGATACAGACGGCGGGGGATACAGGCGCCGGGGGATACAGACGCCGGGGGATACAGACGCCGGGGGATACAGGCGCCGGGGGATACAGACGCCGGGGGATACAGACGGCGGGGGATACAGGCGGCGGGGGATACAGCCGGCGGGGGATACAGGCGGCGGGGGATACAGGCGGCGGGGATACAGGCGCCGGGGGATACAGGCGGCGGGGATACAGGCGGCGGGGATACAGGCGCCGGGGGATACAGGCGGCGGGGGATACAGGCGCCGGGGATACAAACGCCGGGGGATACAGGCGGCGGGGGATACAGACGGCGGGGGATACAGACGGCGGGGGATTGCTGCGTGTTGCTGAAGCAGACCAGTACTCCAAAGACTGCACACGGAGAAGCGAATATCCAGCCCGGAAACACCATCCTTTCCAGGGATGATATATGGAATCAGACCGGCACAGAAGGAAATATCAGTATAAGGGGGATACAGGCGGCGGGGGATATCAGTATAAGGGGGATACAGGCGGCGGGGGATATCAGTATAAGGGAGATACAGGCGGCGGGGGATATTAGTATAAGGGGGATACAGGCGGCGGGGGATATCAGTATAAGGGGGATACAGGCGGCGGGGGATATCAGTATAAGGGGGATACAGGCGGCGGGGGATATCAGTATAAGGGAGATACAGGCGGCGGGGGATATTAGTATAAGGGGGATACAGGCGGCGGGGGATATCAGTATAAGGGGGATACAGGCGGCGGGGGATATCAGTATAAGGGAGATACAGGCGGCGGGGGATATCAGTATAAGGGGGATACAGGCGGCGGGGGATATCAGTATAAGGGGGATACAGGCGGCGGGGGATATCAGTATAAGGGGGATACAGGCGGCGGGGGATATCAGTATAAGGGAGATACAGGCGGCGGGGGATATTAGTATAAGGGGGATACAGGCGGCGGGGGATATCAGTATAAGGGGGATACAGGCGGCGGGGGATATCAGTATAAGGGAGATACAGGCGGCGGGGGATATCAGTATAAGGGGGATACAGGCGGCGGGGGATATCAGTATAAGGGAGATACAGGCGGCGGGGGATATTAGTATAAGGGGGATACAGGCGGCGGGGGATATCAGTATAAGGGGGATACAGGCGGCGGGGGATATCAGTATAAGGGGGATACAGGCGGCGGGGGATATCAGTATAAGGGAGATACAGGCGGCGGGGGATATTAGTATAAGGGGGATACAGGCGGCGGGGGATATCAGTATAAGGGGGATACAGGCGGCGGGGGATATCAGTATAAGGGAGATACAGGCGGCGGGGGATATCAGTATAAGGGGGATACAGGCGGCGGGGGATATCAGTATAAGGGGGATACAGGCGGCGGGGGATATCAGTATAAGGGGGATACAGGCGGCGGGGGATATCAGTATAAGGGAGATACAGGCGGCGGGGGATATCAGTATAAGGGGGATACAGGCGGCGGGGGATATCAGTATAAGGGGGATACAGGCGGCGGGGGATATCAGTATAAGGGGGATACAGGCGGCGGGGGATATCAGTATAAGGGAGATACAGGCGGCGGGGGATATTAGTATAAGGGGGATACAGGCGGCGGGGGATATCAGTATAAGGGGGATACAGGCGGCGGGGGATATCAGTATAAGGGAGATACAGGCGGCGGGGGATATCAGTATAAGGGGGATACAGGCGGCGGGGGATATCAGTATAAGGGAGATACAGGCGGCGGGGGATATCAGTATAAGGGGGATACAGGCGGCGGGGGATATCAGTATAAGGGAGATACAGGCGGCGGGGGATATTAGTATAAGGGGGATACAGGCGGCGGGGGATATCAGTATAAGGGGGATACAGGCGGCGGGGGATATCAGTATAAGGGGGATACAGGCGGCGGGGGATATCAGTATAAGGGAGATACAGGCGGCGGGGGATATTAGTATAAGGGGGATACAGGCGGCGGGGGATATCAGTATAAGGGGGATACAGGCGGCGGGGGATATCAGTATAAGGGAGATACAGGCGGCGGGGGATATCAGTATAAGGGGGATACAGGCGGCGGGGGATATCAGTATAAGGGGGATACAGGCGGCGGGGGATATCAGTATAAGGGGGATACAGGCGGCGGGGGATATCAGTATAAGGGGGATACAGGCGGCGGGGGATATCAGTATAAGGGGGAAGAGAATCTTCCCTAATTCTCAACAAAGTCATGAAATATTACCCACAGCACTCATCAAATAAACCCCTCTCACAGCGAGGAACAAGCGCTCTAACTGGGATCAGTGGGCGTCCCCCAAACATACACAATCCCCTCCAAACGCAAGAACGCAAGAAAACAGGCCGCTGCCAGATAGAAAAGCAGGGAACGGCAGCCGCAAAAGCACGAATTATATCCACTCTCAATGAAAACAAATGCCAGAACGTGAGGCAATGTGAGGAAAAGATACAATGCGCAGTAAGGGGCCACGTTACCAGCACGAAGGCGCCCCCTGCAGCCTCTTAGTGGCACTTCCCAAGTAAAAGTCCTCTCGCTAATATGAGAAAAATAGAAAAAAACTACACTTCCCGATCGCTTGAGGCGTCTGCGAGCGCCTGGTATCGGCGGCTTTATCGGTCCCTGCGAGCGCCTGGTATCGGCGGCTGCGTCGGTCCCTGCGAGCGCCTGGTATCGGCGGCTGTATCGGTCCCTGCGAGCGCCTGGTATCGGCGGCTGCGTCGGTCCCTGCGAGCGCCTGGTATCGGCGGCTGCGTCGGTCCCTGCGAGCGCCTGTTATCTGCGGTTGCGTCGGTGCCTGCGAGCGCCTGGCATCCGCGGCTACGTTGGTCTCTGTGGCTGTCTGTCCCTGCGAGCGCCCGGTATCGGCGGCTGCATCAGTCCCTGCGAGCGCTTCGTATCGGCGGCTGTATCGGTCCCTGCGAGCGCCTGTATCGGCGGTTGCGTCTGTCTCTGCGAGCGCCTGGTATCGGCGGCTGCGTCGGTCCCTGCGAGCGCCTGGTATCGGCGGCTACGTCGGTCCCTGCGAGCGCCTGATATCGGCGGCTGCGTCGGTCCCTGCGAGCGCCTGGTATCGGCGGCTGCGTCGGTCCCTGCGAGCGCCTGGTATCGGCGGCTGCGTCGGTCTCTGCGAGCGCCTGGTATCGGCGGCTGCGTCGGTCCCTGCGAGCGCCTGGTATCGGCAGCTGCGCCGGTCCCTGCGAGCGCCTGATATCGCGGCTGCGTCGGTCCCTGCGAGCGCCTGATATCGGCGGCTGCGTCGGTCCCTGCGAGCGCCTGATATCGGCGGCTGCGTCGGTCCCTGCGAGCGCCTGGTATCGGCGGCTGCGTCGGTCCCTGCGAGCGCCTGGTATCGGCGGCTGCGTCGGTCCCTGCGAGCGCCTGGTATCGGCGGCTGCGTCGGTCTCTGCGAGCGCCTGGTATCGGCGGCTGCGTCGGTCCCTGCGAGCGCCTGGTATCGGCGGCTGCGTCGGTCCCTGCGAGCGCCTGGTATCGGCGGCTGCGTCGGTCCCTGCGAGCGCCTGGTATCGGCGGCTGCGTCGGTCCCTGCGAGCGCCTGGTATCGGCGGCTGCGTCGGTCCCTGCGAGCGCCTGGTATCGGCGGCTGCGTCGGTCTCTGCGAGCGCCCCCTCCTCCCCTTACATCAGCCCCCCCTCCTCCCCCTACATCAGCCCCCCTCCTCCCCCTACATCAGCCCCCCCCTCCTCCCCCTACATCAGCTCCCCCCTCCTCCCCTCCTCCCCGGTACATCAGCCCCCCCTCCTCCCCCTACATCAGCCCCCCCCATCTCCCCCTACATCAGCCCCCCCTCCTCCCCCTACATCAGCCCCCCCTCCTCCCCCTACATCAGCCCCCCTCCTCCTCCCCCTACATCAGCCCCCCCTCCACCCCCTACATCAGCCTCCCCTCCACCCCCTACATCAGCCCCTCCTCCACCCCCTACATCAGCCCCCCCTCCTCCCCCTACATCAGCCCCCCTCTTCCTCCCCCTACATCAGCCCCCCCTCCACCAGCCCCCCCCTACATCAGCCCCCTCTCACCTACATCAGCCCCCCCTCCCCGACATCAGCCCCCCTCCCCTACATCAACCCACCTCCCCTACATCAGCCCCCCCTCCCCTATATCAGCCCCCCTCCTCTCCCAGTTATAAGCCCCCCTCTCCCAGTTAGAAGCCCTCCTCTCCCAGTTAGAAGCCCCCCTCTCCCAGTTAGAAGCCCCCCCTCTCCCAGTTAGAAGCCCCCCCTCTCCCAGTTAGAAGCCCCCCTCTCCCAGTTAGAAGCCCCCCCTCTCCCAGTTAGAAGCCCCCCCTCTCCCAGTTAGAAGCCCCTCCTCTCCCAGTTAGAAGCCCCTCCTCTATCTGCCCCGGGACTACATTTCCCACCATGCCCCGAGAGCTGGAGTCGCCTCCCCATGCGACCGGAAGTGGCGTTTTAGCGGTGCACCGCTTGCCGGAAGTGGCGTGTTACTCGGGCCCCGGAAGTGGAGCAGCTATGGCCGGAGTGTTCGATCTGGATCTGGAAACAGAGGAGGGGAGCGAGGGGGAGGAGCCTGTGAGGAGGAGTTACCATAGTAACCGGAGGCCGTAACCATAGCAACCCATCACCCACGCAGGAGCTCAGCCCCCCTAGTCACAGCCCCCCTCCCCTAGTCACAGCTCCCCTCCCCCAGTCACAGCCCCCCTCCCCCAGTCACAGCCCCCCTCCCCCAGTCACAGCCCCTCTCCCCCAGTCACAGCCCCTCTCCCCCCCAGTCACAGCCCCTCTCCCCCCCCAGTCACAGCCCCTCTCCCCCCCAGTCACAGCCCCTCTCCCCCCCAGTCACAGCCCCCTCTTCCAGTCACAGCCCCCCTCCCCTAGTCACTGCCCCTCTCCCCCCCAGTCACAGCCCCCTCCCCCAGTCACAGCCCCCCTCCCCCAGTCACAGCCCCCCTCCCCCAGTCACAGCCCCCCTCCCCCAGTCACAGCCCCTCTCCCCCAGTCACAGCCCCTCTCCCCCAGTCACAGCCCCTCTCCCCCAGTCACAGCCCCTCTCCCCCAGTCACAGCCCCTCTCCCCCAGTCACAGCCCCTCTACCCCCCAGTCACAGCCCCTCTACCCCCCAGTCACAGCCCCTCTACCCCCAGTCACAGCCCCTCTACCCCCAGTCACAGCCCCTCTCCCCCCAGTCACAGCCCCTCTCCCCCCAGTCACAGCCCCCTCTTCCAGTCACAGCCCCCCTCCCCCAGTCGCAGCCCCTCTCCCCCAGTCGCAGCCCCCCTCCCCCCCGGTCACAGCCCCCCTCCCCCCCGGTCACAGCCCCCCTCCCCCCCGGTCACAGCCCCCCTCCCCCCCGGTCACAGCCCCCCTCCCCCCCGGTCACAGCCCCCCTCCCCCCCGGTCACAGCCCCCCTCCCCCCCGGTCACAGCCCCCCTCCCCCCGGTCACAGCCCCCCTCCCCCCGGTCACAGCCCCCCTCCCCCCCGGTCACAGCCCCCCTCCCCCCCGGTCACAGCCCCCCTCCCCCCCGGTCACAGCCCCCCTCCCCCCCGGTCACAGCCCCCCTCCCCCCCGGTCACAGCCCCCCTCCCCCCCGGTCACAGCCCCCCTCCCCCCCGGTCACAGCCCCCCTCCCCCCCGGTCACAGCCCCCCTCCCCCCCGGTCACAGCCCCCCTCCCCCCCGGTCACAGCCCCCCTCCCCCCCGGTCACAGCCCCCCTCCCCCCCGGTCACAGCCCCCCTCCCCCCCGGTCACAGCCCCCCTCCCCCCCGGTCACAGCCCCCCTCCCCCCGGTCACAGCCCCCCTCCCCCCCGGTCACAGCCCCCCTCCCCCCCGGTCACAGCCCCCCTCCCCCCCGGTCACAGCCCCCCTCCCCCCCGGTCACAGCCCCCCTCCCCCCCGGTCACAGCCCCCCTCCCCCCCGGTCACAGCCCCCCTCCCCCCCGGTCACAGCCCCCCTCCCCCCCGGTCACAGCCCCCCTCCCCCCCGGTCACAGCCCCCCTCCCCCCCGGTCACAGCCCCCCTCCCCCCCGGTCACAGCCCCTCTCCCCCCCGGTCACAGCCCCTCCCCCCCCAGTCACAGCCCCTCCCCCCCAGTCACAGCCCCTCTCCCCCCCGTGTCACAATCCCTCTCTCCCCCCCGTGTCACAATCCCTCTCTCCCCCCGTGTCACAATCCCTCTCTCCCCCCGTGTCACAATCCCTCTCTCCCCCCGTGTCACAATCCCTCTCTCCCCCCGTGTCACAATCCCTCTCTCCCCCCGTGTCACAGCCCCTCTCTCCCCCCCGTGTCACAGCCCCTCTCTCCCCCCCGTGTCACAGCCCCTCTCTCCCCCCCGTGTCACAGCCCCTCTCTCCCCCCGTGTCACAGCCCCTCTCTCCCCCCGTGTCACAGCCCCTCTCTCCCCCCGTGTCACAGCCCCTCTCTCCCCCCGTGTCACAGCCCCTCTCTCCCCCCCGTGTCACAGCCCCTCTCTCCCCCCCCGTGTCACAGCCCCTCTCTCCCCCCCGTGTCACAGCCCCTCTCTCCCCCCCCGTGTCACAGCCCCTCTTTCCCCCCCCGTGTCACAGCCCCTCTCTCCCCCCCCGTGTCACAAACCCCTCTCTCCCCCCCCGTGTCACAGCCCCTCTCTCCCCCCCGTGTCACAGCCCCTCTCTCCCCCCCGTGTCACAGCCCTCTCTCTCCCCCCCGTGTCACAGCCCCTCTCTCCCCCCCGTGTCACAGCCCCTCTCTCCCCCCCGTGTCACAGCCCCTCTCTCTCCCCCCCAGTGTCACAGCCCCTCTCTCTCCCCCCCGTGTCACAGCCCCTCTCTCTCCCCCCCAGTGTCACAGCCCCTCTCTCTCCCCCCCTGTGTCACAGCCCCTCTCTCCCCCCCGTGTCACAGCCCCTCTCTCCCCCCCCGTGTCACAGCCCCTCTCTCCCCCCCGTGTCACAGCCCCTCTCTCCCCCCCGTGTCACAGCCCCTCTCTCCCCCCCCGTGTCACAGCCCCTCTCTCCCCCCCCCGTGTCACAGCCCCTCTCTCCCCCCCCGTGTCACAGCCCCTCTCTCTCCCCCCCAGTGTCACAGCCCCTCTCTCCCCCCCCAGTGTCACAGCCCCTCTCTCCCCCCCCCGTGTCACAGCCCCTCTCTCCCCCCCCCGTGTCACAGCCCCTCTCTCCCCCCCCGTGTCACAGCCCCTCTCTCCCCCCCGTGTCACAGCCCCTCTCTCCCCCCCCGTGTCACAGCCCCTCTCTCCCCCCCGTGTCACAGCCCCTCTCTCCCCTCCCTGTCACAGCCCCTCTTTCCCTCTCCCGTCACAGCCCCTCTCTCCCCCCCCTGTCACAGCCCCCCTCTCCCCCTCGTCAGAAACCCCCCTCTCCCCCTCGTCAGAAACCCCTCTATCCTCCCCTCTCTTCTCTTCTCCCCCTCCCCTCTCTTCTCTTCTCTTGTTCTCCCCCTACCCTCTCTTCTCTTCTCTTGTTCTCCCCCTACCCTCACCTCTCTTCTCTTGTTCTCTCCCTCCCCTCTCTTCTCTTCCCATGTTCTTCCCTCCCCCTCTTCTCTTGTTCTCCCCCTCCCCTCTTCTCTTCTCTTGTTCTCCCCCTACCCTCTCTTCTCTTCTCCCCCCCCTACCCTCTCTTCTCTTCTCCCTCCTCTCTCTCTCCCTTCAGTCAGAGGGCCCCTCTCTGTCCCTTACTCGCTCTCTCCCATTGATCAACGTCCCCTCTCCCTAACCCCCTTTAATCAGCTGCCTGATCTCTCTGAACCCCCCCCCCCCCCCCTCACTCACTCTTTCTGGTTTCAGGATGGGGACTC
The DNA here is from genome assembly GCF_040206685.1 of Ascaphus truei. Lineage (NCBI taxonomy): Eukaryota > Metazoa > Chordata > Amphibia > Anura > Ascaphidae > Ascaphus > Ascaphus truei. The sequence continues at coordinate 34,021 of NW_027456706.1, read as the reverse complement.
AGAGCAGATTGGATCCTGTGATGAGTAAGTGGAACAGAAAAATAGTTGTGTGCCCGGCGGCAGTGAGAGATGGCTGTGTGTGCGGCGGCAGTGAGAGATGGCTGTGTGCGCGGCGGCAGTGAGAGGTGGCTGTGTGCCCGGCGGCAGTGAGAGATGGCTGTGTGCCCGGCGGTGAGAGATGGCTGTGTGCGCGGCGGCAGTGAGAGATGGCTGTGTGTCCGGCGGCGGTGAGAGGTGGCTGTGTGCCCGGCGGCAGTGAGAGATGGCTGTGTGCGCGGCGGCAGTGAGAGATGGCTGTGTGTCCGGCGGCAGTGAGAGATGGCTGTGTGCCCGGCGGCAGTGAGAGATGGCTGTGTGCCCGGCGGCAGTGAGAGATGGCTGTGTGCCCGGCGGCAGTGAGAGGTGGCTGTGTGCCCGGCGGCAGTGAGAGATGGCTGTGTGCCCGGCGGCAGTGAGAGATGGCTGTGTGCCCGGCGGCAGTGAGAGATGGCTGTGTGCGCGGCGGCAGTGAGAGATGGCTGTGTGCCCGGCGGCAGTGAGAGATGGCTGTGTGCCCGGCGGCAGTGAGAGATGGCTGTGTGCCCGGCGGCAGTGAGAGATGGCTGTGTGCCCGGCGGCAGTGAGAGATGGCTGTGTGCCCGGCGGCAGTGAGAGGTGGCTGTGTGCCCGGCGGCAGTGAGAGGTGGCTGTGTGCCCGGCGGCAGTGAGAGGTGGCTGTGTGCCCGGCGGCAGTGAGAGATGGCTGTGTGCGCGGCGGCAGTGAGAGATGGCTGTGTGCCCGGCGGCAGTGAGAGGTGGCTGTGTGCCCGGCGGCAGTGAGAGATGGCTGTGTGCCCGGCGGCAGTGTGAGATGGCTGTGTGCCCGGCGGCAGTGAGAGTTGGCTGTGTGCGTGGCGGCAGTGAGAGATGGCTGTGTGCCCGGCGGCAGTGAGAGATGGCTGTGTGCGCGGCGGCAGTGAGAGATGGCTGTGTGCCCGGCGGCAGTGAGAGATGGCTGTGTGTCCGGCGGCAGTGAGAGATGGCTGTGTGCCCGGCGGCAGTGAGAGATGGCTGTGTGCCCGGCGGCAGTGAGAGGTGGCTGTGTGCCCGGCGGCAGTGAGAGATGGCTGTGTGCCCGGCGGCAGTGAGAGATGGCTGTGCGCCCGGCGGCAGTGAGAGATGGCTGTGCGCCCGGCGGCAGTGAGGGATGGCTGTGTGTCCGGCGGCAGTGAGAGATGGCTGTGTGTTCGGCGGCAGTGAGAGATGGCTGTATGCGCGGCGGCAGTGGGAGATGGCTGTGTGCCCGGCGGCAGTGAGAGATGGCTGTGTGCGCGGCGGCAGTGAGAGATGGCTGTGTGCGCGGCGGCAGTGAGAGATGGCTGTGTGCGCGGCGGCAGTGAGAGATGGCTGTGTGCCCGGCGGCAGTGAGAGATGGCTGTGTGCCCGGCGGCGGTGAGAGATGGCTGTGTGCCCGGCGGCAGTGAGAGGTGGCTGTGTGCCCGGCGGCAGTGAGAGATGGCTGTGTGCCCGGCGGCAGTGAGAGATGGCTGTGCGTCCGGCGGCAGTGAGAGATGGCTGTGCGCCCGGCGGCAGTGAGAGATGGCTGTGCGCCCGGCGGCAGTGAGAGATGGCTGTGCGCCCGGCGGCAGTGAGAGATGGCTGTGTGTCCGGCGGCAGTGAGAGATGGCTGTGTGTCCGGCGGCAGTGAGAGATGGCTGTGTGTCCGGCGGCAGTGAGAGATGGCTGTGTGTCCGGCGGCAGTGAGAGATGGCTGTGTGTCCGGCGGCAGTGAGAGATGGCTGTGTGTCCGGCGGCAGTGAGAGATGGCTGTGTGCCCGGCCGTGAGTGATGGCTGTGTGCCCGGCGGTGTGTGATGGCTGTGTGCCCGGCAGTGAGAGATGGCTGTGTGCCCGGCAGTGAGAGATGGCTGTGTGCCCGGCGGTGAGTGATGGCTGTGTGCCCGGCGGCAGTGAGAGATGGCTGTGTGCCCGGCGGCAGTGAGAGGTGGCTGTGTGCCCGGCGGCAGTGAGAGATGGCTGTGTGCCCGGCGGCGGTGAGAGATGGCTGTGTGCCCGGCGGTGTGTGATGGCTGTGTGCCCGGCAGTGAGAGATGGCTGTGTGTCCGGCGGCAGTGAGAGATGGCTGTGTGCCCAACGGCAGTGGGAGATGGCTGTGTGCCCGGCGGTGTGTGATGGCTGTGTGCCCGGCGGCAGTGAGAGATGGCTGTGTGCGCGGCGGCAGTGAGAGATGGCTGTGTGCCCGGCGGCAGTGAGAGATGGCTGTGTGTCCGGCGGCAGTGAGAGATGGCTGTGTGCCCGGCGGCAGTGGGAGATGGCTGTGTGCCCGGCGGTGTGTGATGGCTGTGTGCCCGGCGGCAGTGAGAGATGGCTGTGTGCGCGGCGGCAGTGAGAGATGGCTGTGTGCCCGGCGGCAGTGAGAGATGGCTGTGTGCGCGGCGGCAGTGAGAGATGGCTGTGTGCCCGGCGGCAGTGAGAGATGGCTGTGTGTCCGGCGGCAGTGAGAGATGGCTGTGTGCCCGGCGGCAGTGAGAGATGGCTGTGTGCCCGGCGGCAGTGAGAGGTGGCTGTGTGCCCGGCGGCAGTGAGAGATGGCTGTGTGCCCGGCGGCAGTGAGAGATGGCTGTGTGCCCGGCGGCGGTGAGAGATGGCTGTGTGCCCGGCGGCAGTGAGAGGTGGCTGTGTGCGCGGCGGCAGTGAGAGATGGCTGTGTGCCCGGCGGCAGTGAGAGATGGCTGTGTGCCCGGCGGTGTGTGATGGCTGTGTGCCCGGCGGCAGGGAGAGATGGCTGTGTGCCCGGCGGCAGTGAGAGATGGCTGTGTGCCCGGCGGCAGTGAGAGATGGCTGTGTGCCCGGCGGCAGTGAGTGATGGCTGTGTGTCCGGCGGCAGTGAGAGATGGCTGTGTGCCCGGCGGCAGTGAGAGATGGCTGTGTGCCCTGCGGCAGGGAGAGATGGCTGTGTGTCCGGCGGCAGTGAGTGATGGCTGTGTGCGCGGCGGCAGTGGGAGATGGCTGTGTGCCCGGCGGCAGGGAGAGATGGCTGTGTGTCCGGCGGCAGTGAGAGGTGGCTGTGTGCCCGGCGGCAGTGAGTGATGGCTGTGTGCGCGGCGGCAGTGAGAGATGGCTGTGTGCCCGGCGGCAGTGAGAGATGGCTGTGTGCCCGGCGGCAGTGAGAGATGGCTGTGTGTCCTGCGGCGGCAGTGAGAGATGGCTGTGTGTCCTGCGGCGGCAGTGAGAGATGGCTGTGTGCGCGGCGGCCGTGAGAGATGGCTGTGTGCCCGGCGGCAGTGAGAGATGGCTGTGTGCCCGGCGGCAGTGAGAGATGGCTGTGTGCCCGGCGGCAGTGAGAGATGGCTGTGTGCCCGGCGGCAGTGAGAGATGGCTGTGTGCCCGGCGGCAGTGAGAGATGGCTGTGTGCCCGGCGGCAGTGAGAGATGGCTGTGTGCCCGGCGGCAGTGAGAGATGGCTGTGTGCGCGGCGGCAGTGAGAGATGGCTGTGTGCCCGGCGGCAGTGAGAGATGGCTGTGTGCCCGGCGGCAGTGAGAGATGGCTGTGTGTCCGGCGGCAGTGAGAGGTGGCTGTGTGCCCGGCGGCAGTGAGAGATGGCTGTGTGCCCGGCGGCAGTGAGAGATGGCTGTGTGCCCGGCGGCAGTGAGAGATGGCTGTGTGCGCGGCGGCAGTGAGAGATGGCTGTGTGCCCGGCGGCAGTGAGAGATGGCTGTGTGCCCGGCGGCAGTGAGAGATGGCTGTGTGCCCGGCGGCAGTGAGAGATGGCTGTGTGCCCGGCGGCAGTGAGAGATGGCTGTGTGCCCGGCGGCAGTGAGAGATGGCTGTGTGCCCGGCGGCAGTGAGAGGTGGCTGTGTGCCCGGCGGCAGTGAGAGGTGGCTGTGTGCCCGGCGGCAGTGAGAGGTGGCTGTGTGCCCGGCGGCAGTGAGAGATGGCTGTGTGCGCGGCGGCAGTGAGAGATGGCTGTGTGCCCGGCGGCAGTGAGAGATGGCTGTGTGCCCGGCGGCAGTGAGTGATGGCTGTGTGCGCGGCGGCAGTGAGAGATGGCTGTGTGCCCGGCGCCAGTGAGAGATGGCTGTGTGCCCGGCGGCAGTGAGAGATGGCTGTGTGCCCGGCGGCAGTGAGAGATGGCTGTGTGCCCGGCGGCAGTGAGAGATGGCTGTGTGTCCTGCGGCAGTGAGAGATGGCTGTGTGTCCTGCGGCGGTGTGTGATGGCTGTGTGCCCGGCGGTGTGTGATGGCTGTGTGCCCGGCGGCAGGGAGAGATGGCTGTGTGCCCGGCGGCAGTGAGAGGTGGCTGTGTGCGCGGCGGCAGTGAGAGGTGGCTGTGTGCGCGGCGGCAGTGAGAGATGGCTGTGTGCGCGGCGGCAGGGAGAGATGGCTGTGTGCCCGGCGGCAGTTAGAGATGGCTGTGTGCGCGGCGGCAGGGAGAGATGGCTGTGTGCCCGGCGGCAGTGAGAGATGGCTGTGTGCCCGGCGGCAGTGAGAGATGGCTGTGTGCCCGGCGGCAGTGAGAGATGGCTGTGTGCCCGGCGGCAGTGAGAGATGGCTGTGTGCCCGGCGGCAGTGAGAGATGGCTGTGTGTCCTGCGGCGGCAGTGAGAGATGGCTGTGTGCGCGGCGGCAGTGAGAGATGGCTGTGTGCCCGGCGGCAGTGAGAGATGGCTGTGTGCCCGGCGGCAGTGAGAGATGGCTGTGTGTCCTGCGGCGGCAGTGAGAGATGGCTGTGTGCGCGGCGGCAGTGAGAGATGGCTGTGTGCCCGGCGGCAGTGAGAGATGGCTGTGTGCCCGGCGGCAGTTAGAGATGGCTGTGTGCCCGGCGGCAGTTAGAGATGGCTGTGTGCCCGGCGGCAGGGAGAGATGGCTGTGTGCCCGGCGGCAGTGAGAGATGGCTGTGTGCCCGGCGGCAGTGAGAGATGGCTGTGTGTCCTGCGGCGGCAGTGAGAGATGGCTGTGTGCGCGGCGGCAGTGTGAGATGGCTGTGTGCCCGGCGGCAGTTAGAGATGGCTGTGTGCCCGGCGGCAGTTAGAGATGGCTGTGTGCCCGGCGGCAGGGAGAGATGGCTGTGTGCCCGGCGGCAGTGAGAGATGGCTGTGTGCCCGGCGGCAGTGAGAGATGGCTGTGTGTCCTGCGGCGGCAGTGAGAGATGGCTGTGTGCCCGGCGGCAGTGAGAGATGGCTGTGTGCCCGGCGGCAGTTAGAGATGGCTGTGTGCCCGGCGGCAGTTAGAGATGGCTGTGTGCCCGGCGGCAGGGAGAGATGGCTGTGTGCCCGGCGGCAGTGAGAGATGGCTGTGTGCCCGGCGGCAGTGAGAGATGGCTGTGTGTCCTGCGGCGGCAGTGAGAGATGGCTATGTGCGCGGCGGCAGTGAGAGGTGGCTGTGTGCGCGGCGGCAGTGTGAGATGGCTGTGTGCCCGGCGGCAGTGAGAGATGGCTGTGTGCCCGGCGGCAGTGAGAGATGGCTGTGAGCCCGGCGGCAGTGAGAGATGGCTGTGTGTCCTGCGGCGGCAGTGAGAGATGGCTGTGTGCGCGGCGGCAGTGTGAGATGGCTGTGTGCCCGGCGGCAGTGAGAGATGGCTGTGTGCCCGGCGGCAGTGAGAGATGGCTGTGTGCGCGGCGGCAGTGAGAGATGGCTGTGTGCCCGGCGGCAGTGAGAGATGGCTGTGTGCCCGGCGGCAGGGAGAGATGGCTGTGTGTCCGGCGGCAGTGAGAGGTGGCTGTGTGCCCGGCGGCAGTGAGTGATGGCTGTGTGCGCGGCGGCAGTGAGAGATGGCTGTGTGCCCGGCGGCAGTGAGAGATGGCTGTGTGCCCGGCGGCAGTGAGAGATGGCTGTGTGCCCGGCGGCAGTGAGAGATGGCTGTGTGCGCGGCGGCAGTGAGAGATGGCTGTGTGCCCGGCGGCAGTGAGAGATGGCTGTGTGCCCGGCGGCAGTGAGAGATGGCTGTGTGTCCGGCGGCAGTGAGAGGTGGCTGTGTGCCCGGCGGCAGTGAGTGATGGCTGTGTGCCCGGCGGCAGTGAGAGATGGCTGTGTGCCCGGCGGCAGTGAGAGATGGCTGTGTGCGCGGCGGCAGTGAGAGATGGCTGTGTGTCCGGCGGCAGTGAGAGATGGCTGTGTGCGCGGCGGCAGTGAGAGATGGCTGTGTGCCCGGCGGCAGTGAGAGATGGCTGTGTGCCCGGCGGCAGTGAGAGATGGCTGTGTGCCCGGCGGTGTGTGATGGCTGTGTGCCCAGCGGCAGTGAGAGATGGCTGTGTGCCCGGCGGCAGTGAGAGATGGCTGTGTGCCCGGCGGCAGTGAGAGATGGCTGTGTGCCCGGCGGTGTGTGATGGCTGTGTGCCCAGCGGCAGTGAGAGATGGCTGTGTGCCCGGCGGCAGTGAGAGGTGGCTGTGTGCCCGGCGGCAGTGAGAGATGGCTGTGTGCCCGGCGGCGGTGAGAGATGGCTGTGTGCCCGGCGGCGGTGAGTGATGGCTGTGTGCGCGGCGGCAGTGAGAGATGGCTGTGTGCCCGGCGGCAGTGAGAGATGGCTGTGTGCCCGGCGGCAGTGAGAGATGGCTGTGTGCCCGGCGGCAGTGAGAGATGGCTGTGTGCCCGGCGGCAGTGAGAGATGGCTGTGTGTCCTGCGGCAGTGAGAGATGGCTGTGTGTCCTGCGGCGGTGTGTGATGGCTGTGTGCCCGGCGGTGTGTGATGGCTGTGTGCCCGGCGGCAGGGAGAGATGGCTGTGTGCCCGGCGGCAGTGAGAGGTGGCTGTGTGCGCGGCGGCAGTGAGAGGTGGCTGTGTGCGCGGCGGCAGTGAGAGATGGCTGTGTGCGCGGCGGCAGGGAGAGATGGCTGTGTGCCCGGCGGCAGTTAGAGATGGCTGTGTGCCCAGCGGCAGTGAGAGATGGCTGTGTGCCCGGCGGCAGTTAGAGATGGCTGTGTGCCCGGCGGCAGTGAGAGATGGCTGTGTGCGCGGCGGCAGTGAGAGATGGCTGTGTGCGCGGCGGCAGTGAGAGATGGCTGTGTGCCCGGCGGCAGTGAGAGATGGCTGTGTGCCCGGCGGCAGTGAGAGATGGCTGTGTGCCCGGCGGCAGTGGGAGATGGCTGTGTGCCCGGCGGCAGTGAGAGATGGCTGTGTGTCCTGCGGCGGCAGTGAGAGATGGCTGTGTGCGCGGCGGCAGTGAGAGATGGCTGTGTGCCCGGCGGCAGTGAGAGATGGCTGTGTGTCCTGTGGCGGCAGTGAGAGATGGCTGTGTGCGCGGCGGCAGTGAGAGATGGCTGTGTGTCCTGCGGCAGTGAGAGATGGCTGTGTGCCCGGCGGTAGTGAGAGATGGCTGTGTGTCCTGCGGCGGCAGTGAGAGATGGCTGTGTGCGCGGCGGCAGTGAGAGATGGCTGTGTGCGCGGCGGCAGTGAGAGATGGCTGTGTGTCCTGCGGCAGTGAGAGATGGCTGTGTGCGCGGCGGCAGGGAGAGATGGCTGTGTGTCCTGCGGCGGCAGTGAGAGATGGCTGTGTGCACGGCGGCAGTGAGAGATGGCCGTGTGTCCGGCGGCAGTGAGAGATGGCTGTGTGCCCGGCGGCAGTTAGAGATGGCTGTGTGCCCGGCGGCAGTTAGAGATGGCTGTGTGCCCGGCGGCAGTGGGAGATGGCTGTGTGCCCGGCGGCAGTGAGAGATGGCTGTGTGCCCGGCGGCAGTGAGAGATGGCTGTGTGTCCTGCGGCGGCAGTGAGAGATGGCTGTGTGCGCGGCGGCAGTGAGAGGTGGCTGTGTGCGCGGCGGCAGTGAGAGATGGCTGTGTGCGCGGCGGCAGTGAGAGATGGCTGTGTGCCCGGCGGCAGTGAGAGATGGCTGTGTGCCCGGCGGCAGTGAGAGATGGCTGTGTGCGCGGCGGCAGTGAGAGATGGCTGTGTGCCCGGCGGCAGTGAGAGGTGGCTGTGTGCCCGGCGGCAGTGAGAGATGGCTGTGTGCCCGGCGGCAGTGAGAGATGGCTGTGTGCCCGGCGGCAGTGAGAGATGGCTGTGTGCCCGGCGGCAGTGAGAGATGGCTGTGTGCCCGGCGGCAGTGAGAGATGGCTGTGTGCGCGGCGGCAGTGAGAGATGGCTGTGTGCCCGGCGGCAGTGAGAGATGGCTGTGTGCCCGGCGGCAGTGAGAGATGGCTGTGTGCCCGGCGGCAGTGAGAGATGGCTGTGTGCCCGGCGGCAGTGAGAGATGGCTGTGTGCCCGGCGGCAGTGAGAGATGGCTGTGTGCCCGGCGGCAGTTAGAGATGGCTGTGTGCCCGGCGGCAGTGGGAGATGGCTGTGTGCGCGGCGGCAGGGAGAGATGGCTGTGTGCCCGGCGGCAGTGAGAGATGGCTGTGTGCCCGGCGGCAGTGAGAGATGGCTGTGTGTCCTGCGGCGGCAGTGAGAGATGGCTGTGTGCGCGGCGGCAGTGTGAGATGGCTGTGTGCCCGGCGGCAGTGAGAGATGGCTGTGTGCCCGGCGGCAGTGAGAGATGGCTGTGTGCGCGGCGGCAGTGAGAGATGGCTGTGTGCCCGGCGGCAGTGAGAGATGGCTGTGTGCCCGGCGGCAGTGAGAGATGGCTGTGTGCGCGGCGGCAGTGAGAGATGGCTGTGTGCCCGGCGGCAGTGAGAGGTGGCTGTGTGCCCGGCGGCAGTGAGAGATGGCTGTGTGCCCGGCGGCAGTGAGAGATGGCTGTGTGCCCGGCGGCAGTGAGAGATGGCTGTGTGCCCGGCGGCAGTGAGAGATGGCTGTGTGCCCGGCGGCAGTGAGAGATGGCTGTGTGCGCGGCGGCAGTGAGAGATGGCTGTGTGCCCGGCGGCAGTGAGAGATGGCTGTGTGCCCGGCGGCAGTGAGAGATGGCTGTGTGCCCGGCGGCAGTGAGAGATGGCTGTGTGCCCGGCGGCAGTGAGAGATGGCTGTGTGCCCGGCGGCAGTGAGAGATGGCTGTGTGCCCGGCGGCAGTGAGAGATGGCTGTGTGCCCGGCGGCAGTGAGAGATGGCTGTGTGCCCGGCGGCAGTGAGAGATGGCTGTGTGCCCGGCGGCAGTGAGAGATGGCTGTGTGCGCGGCGGCAGTGAGAGATGGCTGTGTGCCCGGCGGCAGTGAGAGATGGCTGTGTGCCCGGCGGCAGTGAGAGATGGCTGTGTGCCCGGCGGCAGTGAGAGATGGCTGTGTGCCCGGCGGCAGTGAGAGATGGCTGTGTGCCCGGCGGCAGTGAGAGATGGCTGTGTGCCCGGCGGCAGTGAGAGATGGCTGTGTGCCCGGCGGCAGTGAGAGATGGCTGTGTGCCCGGCGGCAGTGAGAGATGGCTGTGTGCCCGGCGGCAGTGAGAGATGGCTGTGTGCCCGGCGGCAGTGAGAGATGGCTGTGTGCCCGGCGGCAGTGAGAGATGGCTGTGTGTCCTGCGGCAGTGAGAGATGGCTGTGTGCCCGGCGGCAGTGAGAGATGGCTGTGTGCCCGGCGGCAGTGAGAGATGGCTGTGTGCCCGGCGGCAGTGAGAGATGGCTGTGTGTCCGGCGGCAGTGAGAGATGGCTGTGTGCCCGGCGGCAGTGGGAGATGGCTGTGTGCCCGGCGGCAGTGAGAGATGGCTGTGTGCCCGGCGGCAGTGAGAGATGGCTGTGTGCCCGGCGGCAGTGAGAGGTGGCTGTGTGTCCGGCGGCAGTGAGAGATGGCTGTGTGCCCGGCGGCAGTGAGAGATGGCTGTGTGTCCGGCGGCAGTGAGAGGTGGCTGTGTGCCCGGCGGCAGTGAGAGATGGCTGTGTGCCCGGCGGCAGTGAGAGATGGCTGTGTGCCCGGCGGCAGTGAGAGATGGCTGTGTGTCCTGCGGCAGTGAGAGATGGCTGTGTGCCCGGCGGCAGTGAGAGATGGCTGTGTGCGCGGCGGCAGTGAGAGATGGCTGTGTGCCCGGCGGCAGTGAGAGATGGCTGTGTGCCCGGCGGCAGTGAGAGATGGCTGTGTGCGTGGCGGCAGTGAGAGATGGCTGTGTGCCCGGCGGCAGTGAGAGATGGCTGTGTGCGCGGCGGCAGTGAGAGATGGCTGTGTGCCCGGCGGCAGTGAGAGATGGCTGTGTGTCCGGTGGCAGTGAGAGATGGCTGTGTGCCCGGCGGCAGTGAGAGATGGCTGTGTGCCCGGCGGCAGTGAGAGGTGGCTGTGTGCCCGGCGGCAGTGAGAGATGGCTGTGTGCCCGGCGGCAGTGAGAGATGGCTGTGTGTCCGGCGGCAGTGAGAGATGGCTGTGCGCCCGGCGGCAGTGAGAGATGGCTGTGAGTGAGAGATGGCCGTGTGTCCGGCGGCAGTGAGAGATGGCTGTGTGTTCGGCGGCAGTGAGAGATGGCTGTATGCGCGGCGGCAGTGGGAGATGGCTGTGTGCCCGGCGGCAGTGGGAGATGGCTGTGTGTCCTGCGGCGGCAGTGAGAGATGGCTGTGTGCGCGGCGGCAGTGAGAGGTGGCTGTGTGCCCGGCGGCAGTGAGAGATGGCTGTGTGTCCGGCGGCAGTGAGAGATGGCTGTGTGTCCGGCGGCAGTGAGAGGTGGCTGTGTGCCCGGCGGCAGTGAGAGATGGCTGTGTGCCCGGCGGCAGTGAGAGATGGCTGTGTGCGCGGCGGCAGTGAGAGATGGCTGTGTGCCCGGTGGCAGTGAGAGATGGCTGTGCGTCCGGCGGCAGTGAGAGATGGCTGTGCGCCCGGCGGCAGTGAGAGTTGTGCCCGGCGGCAGTGAGAGGTGGCTGTGTGCGTGGCGGCAGTGAGAGATGGCTGTGTGCCCAGCGGCAGTGAGAGATGGCTGTGTGCCCGGCGGCATTGAGAGATGGCTGTGTGTCCGGCGGCAGTGAGAGATGGCTGTGTGTTCGGCGGCAGTGAGAGATGGCTGTGTGCCCGGCGGCAGTGAGAGATGGCTGTGTGCCCGGCGGCAGTGAGAGATGGCTGTGTGTCCGGCGGCAGTGAGAGGTGGCTGTGTGCCCGGCGGCAGTGAGAGATGGCTGTGTGCCCGGCGGCAGTGAGAGATGGCTGTGTGCGCGGCGGCAGTGAGAGATGGCTGTGTGCCCGGTGGCAGTGAGAGATGGCTGTGCGTCCGGCGGCAGTGAGAGATGGCTGTGCGCCCGGCGGCAGTGAGAGTTGTGCCCGGCGGCAGTGAGAGGTGGCTGTGTGCGTGGCGGCAGTGAGAGATGGCTGTGTGCCCAGCGGCAGTGAGAGATGGCTGTGTGCCCGGCGGCATTGAGAGATGGCTGTGTGTCCGGCGGCAGTGAGAGATGGCTGTGTGTTCGGCGGCAGTGAGAGATGGCTGTGTGCCCGGCGGCAGTGAGAGATGGCTGTGTGCCCGGCGGCAGTGAGAGATGGCTGTGTGTCCGGCGGCAGTGAGAGATGGCTGTGTGTCCGGCGGCAGTGAGAGATGGCTGTGTGCCCGGCCCGGCGGCAGTGTGTGATGGCTGTGTGCCCGGCGGCAGTGAGAGATGGCTGTGTGCCCGGCGGCAGTGAGAGATGGCTGTGTGTCCGGCGGCGGTGAGAGATGGGTGTGTGCCCGGCGGCGGTGAGAGATGGCTGTGTGCGCGGCGGCAGTGAGAGATGGCTGTGTGTCCGGCGGCAGTGAGAGATGGCTGTGTGTCCGGCGGCAGTGAGAGATGGCTGTGTGTCCGGCGGCAGGGAGAGATGGCTGTGTGTCCGGCGGCAGTGAGAGATGGCTGTGTGCGCGGCGGCAGTGAGAGGTGGCTGTGTGTCCGGCGGCAGTGAGAGATGGCTGTGTGTTCGGCGGCAGTGAGAGATGGCTGTGTGTCCGGCGGCAGGGAGAGATGGCTGTGTGTCCGGCGGCAGTGAGAGATGGCTGTGTGCGCGGCGGCAGTGAGAGATGGCTGTGTGCGCGGCGGCAGTGAGAGATGGCTGTGTGTCCGGCGGCAGTGAGAGATGGCTGTGTGTCCGGCGGCAGTGAGAGGTGGCTGTGTGCGCGGCGGCAGTGAGAGATGGCTGTGTGTCCTGCGGCGGCAGTGAGAGATGGCTGTGTGCGCGGCGGCAGTGAGAGATGGCTGTGTGCCCGGCGGCAGTGAGAGATGGCTGTGTGCCCGGCGGCAGTGAGAGATGGCTGTGTGCCCGGCGGCAGTGAGAGATGGCTGTGTGTCCGGCGGCAGTGAGAGATGGCTGTGTGCCCGGCGGCAGTGAGAGATGGCTGTGTGCCCGGCGGCAGTGAGAGATGGCTGTGTGCGCGGCGGCAGTGTGTGATGGCTGTGTGCCCGGCGGCAGTGAGAGATGGCTGTGTGCCCGGCGGCAGTGAGAGATGGCAGTGTGCCCGGCGGCAGTGAGAGATGGCTGTGTGTCCGGCGGCGGTGAGAGATGGCTGTGTGTCCGGCGGCGGTGAGAGATGGCTGTGTGCGCGGCGGCAGTGAGAGATGGCTGTGTGCCCGGCGGCAGTGAGAGATGGCTGTGTGTCCGGCGGCAGTGAGAGATGGCTGTGTGTCCGGCGGCAGTGAGAGGTGGCTGTGTGCGCGGCGGCAGTGAGAGATGGCTGTGTGTCCGGCGGCAGTGAGAGGTGGCTGTGTGCCCGGCGGCAGTGAGAGATGGCTGTGTGCCCGGCGGCAGTGAGAGATGGCTGTGTGCCCGGCGGCAGTGAGAGATGGCTGTGTGTCCGGCGGCAGTGAGAGATGGCTGTGTGTCCGGCGGCAGTGAGAGATGGCTGTGTGCCCGGCGGCAGTGAGAGATGGCTGTGTGCCCGGCGGCAGTGAGAGATGGCTGTGTGTCCGGCGGCAGTGAGAGATGGCTGTGTGTCCGGCGGCAGTGAGAGATGGCTGTGTGCGTGGCGGCAGTGGTTGCGATGGCTGTGTGTCCGGCGGCAGTGAGAGGTGGCTGTGTGCGTGGCGGCAGTGAGAGATGGCTGTGTGCCCGGCGGCGGTGGGAGATGGCTGTGTGCCCGGCGGCAGTGAGAGGTGGCTGTGTGCCCGGCGGCAGTGAGAGGTGGCTGTGTGCGTGGCGGCAGTGAGAGATGGCTGTGTGCCCGGCGGCGGTGGGAGATGGCTGTGTGCCCGGCGGCAGTGAGAGATGGCTGTGTGTCCGGCGGCAGTGAGAGATGGCTGTGTGTCCGGCGGCAGTGAGAGATGGCTGTGTGTCCTGCGGCGGCAGTGAGAGATGGCTGTGTGCCCGGCGGCAGTGAGAGATGGCTGTGTGTCCGGCGGCGGTGGGAGATGGATGTGTGTCCGGCGGCGGTGGGAGATGGATGTGTGTCCGGCGGCGGTGAGAGATGGCTGTGTGCCCGGCGGCAGTGAGAGATGGCTGTGTGTCCGGCGGCAGTGAGAGATGGCTGTGTGCCCGGCGGCAGTGAGAGATGGCTGTGTGCCCGGCGGCAGTGAGAGATGGCTGTGTGCCCGGCGGCAGTGAGAGATGGCTGTGTGCCCGGCGGCAGTGAGAGATGGCTGTGTGCCCGGCGGCAGTGAGAGATGGCTGTGTGTCCGGCGGCAGTGAGAGATGGCTGTGTGTCCGGCGGTGAGAGATGGCTGTGTGCCCGGCGGCAGTGAGAGATGGCTGTGTGTCCGGCGGCAGTGAGAGATGGCTGTGTGTCCGGCGGTGAGAGATGGCTGTGTGCCCGGCGGCGGTGGGAGATGGCTGTGTGTCCGGCGGCAGTTAGAGATGGCTGTGTGCGCGGCGGCAGTGAGAGATGGCTGTGTGTCCGGCGGCAGGGAGAGATGGCTGTGTGCCCGGCGGCAGTGAGAGATGGCTGTGTGTCCGGCGGCAGTGAGAGATGGCTGTGTGTCCGGCGGCAGTGAGAGATGTCTGTGTGCCCGGCGGCAGTGAGAGATGGCTGTGTGTCCGGCGGCAGTGAGAGATGGCTGTGTGCCCGGCGGCAGTGAGAGATGGCTGTGTGCCCGGCGGCAGTGAGAGATGGCTGTGTGCCCGGCGGCAGTGAGAGATGGCTGTGTGTCCGGCGGCAGGGAGAGATGGCTGTGTGCCCGGCGGCAGTGAGAGATGGCTGTGTGCCCGGCGGCAGTGAGAGATGGCTGTGTGCCCGGCGGCAGTGAGAGATGGCTGTGTGTCCGGCGGCAGTGAGAGATGTCTGTGTGCCCGGCGGCAGTGAGAGATGGCTGTGTGTCCGGCGGCAGTGAGAGATGGCTGTGTGCCCGGCGGCAGTGAGAGATGGCTGTGTGTCCGGCGGCAGTGAGAGATGGCTGTGTGCCCGGCGGCAGTGAGAGATGGCTGTGTGCCCGGCGGCAGTGAGAGATGGCTGTGTGCCCGGCGGCAGTGAGAGATGGCTGTGTGTCCGGCGGCAGTGAGAGATGGCTGTGTGCCCGGCGGCAGTGAGAGATGGCTGTGTGCCCGGCGGCAGTGAGAGATGGCTGTGTGCGCGGCGGCAGTGTGAGATGGCTGTGTGCCCGGCGGCAGTGAGAGATGGCTGTGTGTCCGGCGGCAGTGAGAGATGGCTGTGTGCCCGGCGGCAGTGAGAGATGGCTGTGTGCCCGGCGGCAGTGAGAGATGGCTGTGTGCCCGGCGGCAGTGAGAGGTGGCTGTGTGCCCGGCGGCAGTGAGAGATGGCTGTGTGTCCGGCGGCAGTGAGAGATGGCTGTGTGTCCGGCGGCAGTGAGAGATGGCTGTGTGCCCGGCGGCAGTGAGAGATGGCTGTGTGTCCTGCGGCAGTGAGAGATGGCTGTGTGTCCGGCGGCAGTGAGAGATGGCTGTGTGCGCGGCGGCAGTGGGAGATGGCTGTGTGCCCGGCGGCAGTGAGAGGTGGCTGTGTGCCCGGCGGCAGTGAGAGGTGGCTGTTTGCCCGACGGCAGTGAGAGGTGGCTGTGTGCCCGGCGGCAGTGAGAGATGGCTGTGTGCCCGGCGGCAGTGAGAGATGGCTGTGTGTCCGGCGGCAGTGAGAGATGTCTGTGTGCCCGGCGGCAGTGAGAGATGGCTGTGTGTCCGGCGGCAGTGAGAGATGGCTGTGTGCCCGGCGGCAGTGAGAGATGGCTGTGTGTCCGGCGGCAGTGAGAGATGGCTGTGTGCCCGGCGGCAGTGAGAGATGGCTGTGTGCCCGGCGGCAGTGAGAGATGGCTGTGTGTCCGGCGGCAGTGAGAGATGGCTGTGTGCCCGGCGGCAGTGAGAGATGGCTGTGTGTCCGGCGGCAGGGAGAGATGGCTGTGTGTCCGGTGGCAGTGGGAGATGGCTGTGTGCCCGGCGGCAGTGAGAGATGGCTGTGTGTCCGGCGGCAGTGAGAGATGGCTGTGTGCCCGGCGGCAGTGAGAGATGGCTGTGTGCCCGGCGGCAGTGAGAGATGGCTGTGTGCCCGGCGGCAGTGTGAGATGGCTGTGTGCCCGGCGGCAGTGAGAGATGGCTGTGTGTCCGGCGGCAGTGAGAGATGGCTGTGTGCCCGGCGGCAGTGAGAGATGGCTGTGTGCCCGGCGGCAGTGAGAGGTGGCTGTGTGCCCGGCGGCAGTGAGAGGTGGCTGTGTGCCCGGCGGCAGTGAGAGATGGCTGTGTGTCCGGCGGCAGTGAGAGATGGCTGTGTGTCCGGCGGCAGTGAGAGATGGCTGTGTGCCCGGCGGCAGTGAGAGATGGCTGTGTGCCCTGCGGCAGTGAGAGATGGCTGTGTGTCCGGCGGCAGTGAGAGATGGCTGTGTGCGCGGCGGCAGTGGGAGATGGCTGTGTGCCCGGCGGCAGTGAGAGGTGGCTGTGTGCCCGGCGGCAGTGAGAGATGGCTGTGTGTCCGACGGCAGTGAGAGGTGGCTGTGTGCCCGGCGGCAGTGAGAGATGGCTGTGTGCCCGGCGGCAGTGAGAGATGGCTGTGTGCCCGGCGGCAGTGAGAGATGGCTGTGTGCCCGGCGGCAGTGAGAGATGGCTGTGTACCCGGCGGCAGTGAGAGATGGCTGTGTGCCCGGCGGCAGTGAGAGATGGCTGTGTGCGCGGCGGCTGTGTGTCCGGCGGCAGTGAGAGATGGCTGTGTGCCCGGCGGCAGTGAGAGATGGCTGTGTGTCCGGCGTTGGTGTGTGATGGCTGTGTGCCCGGCGGCAGTGAGAGATGGCTGTGTGCCCGGCGGCAGTGAGAGATGGCTGTGTGTCCTGCGGCAGTGAGAGATGGCTGTGTGTCCTGCGGCGGTGTGTGATGGCTGTGTGCCCGGCGGTGTTTGATGGCTGTGTGTCCGGCGGCAGTGAGAGATGGCTGTGTGCCCGGCGGCAGTGAGAGATGGCTGTGTGTCCTGCGGCGGCAGTGAGAGATGGCTGTGTGCCCGGCGGCAGTGAGAGATGGCTGTGTGCGCGGCGGCAGTGAGAGATGGCTGTGTGTCCGGCGGCAGTGTGAGATGGCTGTGTGCCCGGCGGCAGTGAGAGATGGCTGTGTGTCCGGCGGCAGTGAGAGATGGCTGTGTGCGCGGCGGCAGTGAGAGGTGGCTGTGTGCCCGGCGGCAGTGTGTGATGGCTGTGTGCCCGGCGGCAGTGTAAGATGGCTGTGTGTCCGGCGGCAGTGTGAGATGGCTGTGTGCGCGGCGGCAGTGAGAGATAGCTGTGTGCGCGGCGGCAGTGAGAGGTGGCTGTGTGCGCGGCGGCAGTGAGAGATGGCTGTGTGCGCGGCGGCAGTGAGAGGTGGCTGTGTGCCCGGCGGCAGTGAGAGATGGCTGTGTGCGCGGCGGCAGTGAGAGATGGCTGTGTGCCCGGCGGCAGTGAGAGATGGCTGTGTGTCCGGCGGCAGTGAGAGATGGCTGTGTGCCCGGCGGCAGTGAGAGATGGCTGTGTGCCCGGCGGCAGTGAGAGATGGCTGTGTGCGCGGCGGCAGTGAGAGATGGCTGTGTGCCCGGCGGCAGTGAGAGGTGGCTGTGTGTCCGGCGGCAGTGAGAGGTGGCTGTGTGTCCGGCGGCAGTGAGAGATGGCTGTGTGTCCGGCGGCAGTGAGAGGTGGCTGTGTGCCCGGCGGCAGTGAGAGATGGCTGTGTGCCCGGCGGCAGTGAGAGGTGGCTGTGTGTCCGGCGGCTGTGAGAGATGGCTGTGTGTCCGGCGGCAGGGAGAGATGGCTGTGTGTCCGTCGGCAGTGAGAGATGGCTGTGTGCCCGGCGGCAGTGAGAGATGGCTGTGTGTCCGGCGGCAGTGAGAGATGGCTGTGTGCCCGGGGGCAGTGAGAGATGGCTGTGTGCCCGGGGGCAGTGAGAGGTGGCTGTGTGCGCGGCGGCAGTGAGAGGTGGCTGTGTGCGCGGCGGCAGTGAGAGGTGGCTGTGTGCGCTGCGGCAGTGAGAGGTGGCTGTGTGCCCGGCGGCAGTGAGAGATGGCTGTGTGCCCGGGGGCAGTGAGAGATGCCTGTGTGCCCGGCGGCAGTGAGAGATGGCTGTGTGCGCGGCGGCAGTGAGAGATGGCTGTGTGCCCGGCGGCAGGGAGAGATGGCTGTGTGCCCGGCGGCAGTGAGAGATGGCTGTGTGCGCGGCGGCAGTGAGAGATGGCTGTGTGCCCGGGGGCAGTGAGAGATGGCTGTGTGCCCGGCGGCAGTGAGAGATGGCTGTGTGTCCGGCGGCAGTGAGAGATGGCTGTGTGCCCGGCGGCAGTGAGAGATGGCTGTGTGCGCGGCGGCAGGGAGAGATGGCTGTGTGCCCGGCGGCGGTGTGAGATGGCTGTGTGTCCTGCGGCAGTGAGAGATGGCTGTGTGCCCGGCGGCAGTGAGAGATGGCTGTGTGCCCGGCGGCGGTGTGAGATGGCTGTGTGTCCTGCGGCAGTGAGAGATGGCTGTGTGCCCGGCGGCAGTGAGAGATGGCTGTGTGTCCGGCGGCGGTGAGAGATGGCTGTGTGCCCGGCGGCAGTGAGAGATGGCTGTGTGCCCGGCGGCAGTGAGAGATGGCTGTGTGCGCGGCGGCAGTGAGAGGTGGCTGTGTGCCCGGCGGCAGTAAGAGATGGCTGTGTGTCCGGCGGCAGTGAGAGATGGCTGTGGGCCCGGCGGCAGTGAGAGATGGCTGTGTGCGCGGCGGCAGTGAGAGGTGGCTGTGTGCCCGGCGGCAGTGAGAGATGGCTGTGTGCGCGGCGGCAGTGAGAGATGGCTGTGTGTCCGGCGGCGGTGAGAGATGGCTGTGTGTCCTGCGGCAGTGAGAGATGGCTGTGTGTCCGGCGGCAGGGAGAGATGGCTGTGTGCCCGGCGGCGGTGAGAGATGGCTGTGTGCCCGGCGGCGGTGTGTGATGGCTGTGTGCCCGGCGGTGTGTGATGGCTGTGTGCCCGGCGGCAGTGAGAGATGGCTGTGTGCCCGGCGGCAGTGAGAGGTGGCTGTGTGCCCGGCGGCAGTGGGAGATGGCTGTGTGTCCGGCGGCGGTGAGAGATGGCTGTGTGTCCTGCGGCAGTGAGAGATGGCTGTGTGTGCGGCGGCAGTGAGAGATGGCTGTGTGTCCGGCGGCAGTGAGAGATGGCTGTGTGCCCGGCGGTGTGTGATGGCTGTGTGCCCGGCGGCAGTGAGAGATGGCTGTGTGCCCGGCGGCAGTGAGAGATGGCTGTGTGCCCGGCGGTGTGTGATGGCTGTGTGCCCGGCGGCAGTGAGAGGTGGCTGTGTGTCCGGCGGCAGTGAGAGATGGCTGTGTGTCCGGCGGCAGTGAGAGGTGGCTGTGTGTCCGGCGGCAGTGAGAGATGGCTGTGTGCCCGGCGGCAGTGAGAGATGGCTGTGTGCCCGGCGGCAGTGAGAGATGGCTGTGTGTCCTGCGGCAGTGAGATGGCTGTGTGTCCGGCGGCGGTGGGAGATGGCTGTGTGCCCGGCGGCGGGGAGAGGTGGCTGTGTGTCCGGCGGCAGTGTGAGATGGCTGTGTGCCCGGCGGCGGTGTGAGATGGCTGTGTGCCCGGCGGCGGTGAGAGATGGCTGTGTGTCCGGCGGCGGTGAGAGATGGCTGTGTGCCCGGCGGCAGTGAGAGATGGCTGTGTGCCCGGCGGCAGTGAGAGATGGCTGTGTGCCCGGCGGCAGTGAGAGATGGCTGTGTGCCCGGCGGCAGTGAGAGGTGGCTGTGTGCCCGGCAGTGAGAGATGGCTGTGTGCCCGGCGGCAGTGAGAGATGGCTGTGTGCCCGGCGGCAGTGAGAGATGGCTGTGTGTGCGGCGGCAGTGAGAGATGGCTGTGTGTCCGGCGGCGGTGTGAGATGGCTGTGTGCCCGGCGGCGGTGAGAGATGGCTGTGTGTCCGGCGGCAGTGAGAGATGGCTGTGTGCCCGGCGGCAGTGAGAGATGGCTGTGTGCCCGGCGGCAGTGAGAGATGGCTGTGTGCGCGGCGGCAGGGAGAGATGGCTGTGTGCCCGGCGGCAGTGAGAGGTGGCTGTGTGTCCGGCGGCAGTGAGAGATGGCTGTGTGCCCGGCGGCAGTGAGAGATGGCTGTGTGCGCGGCGGCAGGGAGAGATGGCTGTGTGCCCTGCGGCAGGGAGAGATGGCTGTGTGCCCGGCGGCAGTGTGAGATGGCTGTGTGCCCGGCGGCAGTGAGAGGTGGCTGTGTGCCCGGCGGCAGTGAGAGATGGCTGTGTGCGCGGCGGCAGTGAGAGATGGCTGTGTGTGCGGCGGCAGTGAGAGATGGCTGTGTGTGCGGCGGCAGTGAGAGATGGCTGTGTGTGCGGCGGCAGTGTGAGATGGCTGTGTGTCCGGCGGCAGTGAGAGATGGCTGTGTGCCCGGCGGCAGTGAGAGATGGCTGTGTGCCCGGCGGCAGTGAGAGGTGGCTGTGTGTCCGGCGGCAGTGAGAGATGGCTGTGTGTCCTGCGGCAGTGAGAGATGGCTGTGTGTCCTGCGGCAGTGAGAGATGGCTGTGTGCGCGGCGGCAGTGAGAGATGGCTGTGTGCCCGGCGGCGGTGAGAGATGGCTGTGTGCCAGGCGGCGGTGAGAGGTGGCTGTGTGCCCGGCGGCAGTGAGAGATGGCTGTGTGCCCGGCGGCAGGGAGAGATGGCTGTGTGTCCTGCGGCAGGGAGAGATGGCTGTGTGCCCGGCGGCAGTGTGAGATGGCTGTGTGCCCGGCGGCAGTGAGAGATGGCTGTGTGCCCGGCGGCAGTGAGAGATGGCTGTGTGCCCGGCGGCAGTTAGAGATGGCTGTGTGGCCGGCGGCAGTGAGAGATGGCTGTGTGCGCGGCGGCAGTGAGAGATGGCTGTGTGCCCGGCGGCGGTGAGAGATGGCTGTGTGCCAGGCGGCGGTGAGAGGTGGCTGTGTGCCCGGCGGCAGTGAGAGATGGCTGTGTGCCCGGCGGCAGGGAGAGATGGCTGTGTGTCCTGCGGCAGGGAGAGATGGCTGTGTGCCCGGCGGCAGTGTGAGATGGCTGTGTGCCCGGCGGCAGTGAGAGATGGCTGTGTGCCCGGCGGCAGTGAGAGATGGCTGTGTGCCCGGCGGCAGTTAGAGATGGCTGTGTGGCCGGCGGCAGTGAGAGATGGCTGTGTGCGCGGCGGCAGTGAGAGATGGCTGTGTGCGCGGCGGCAGTGAGAGATGGCTGTGTGCCCGGCGGCAGTGAGAGATGGCTGTGTGTCCGGCGGCAGTGAGAGGTGGCTGTGTGCCCGGCGGCAGTGAGAGATGGCTGTGTGTCCGGCGGCAGTGAGAGGTGGCTGTGTGTCCGGCGGCAGTGAGAGATGGCTGTGTGCCCGGCGGCAGTGAGAGATGGCTGTGTGCCCTGCGGCAGTGAGAGATGGCTGTGTGTCCGGCGGCAGTGAGAGATGGCTGTGTGTCCGGCGGCAGTGAGAGATGGCTGTGTGCCCGGCGGCAGTGAGAGATGGCTGTGTGCCCGGCGGCAGTGAGAGATGGCTGTGTGCGTGGCGGCAGTGAGAGATGGCTGTGTGCCCGGCGGCAGTGAGAGTTGGCTGTGTGCGCGGCGGCAGTGAGAGATGGCTGTGTGCGCGGCGGCAGTGAGAGATGGCTGTGTGTCCTGCGGCAGTGAGAGGTGGCTGTGTGTCCGGCGGCAGTGAGAGGTGGCTGTGTGCCCGGCGGCAGTGAGAGATGGCTGTGTGTCCGGCGGCAGTGAGAGATGGCTGTGTGCCCGGCGGCAGTGAGAGATGGCTGTGTGCCCGGCGGAAGTGAGAGATGGCTGTGTGCGCGGCGGCAGTGAGAGATGGCTGTGTGCGCGGCGGCAGTGAGAGATGGCTGTGTGTCCTGCGGCAGTGAGAGGTGGCTGTGTGTCCGGCGGCAGTGAGAGATGGCTTTGTGCCCGGCGGCAGTGAGAGATGGCTGTGTGCCCGGCGGCAGTGAGAGATGGCTGTGTGTCCGGCGGCAGTGGGAGATGGCTGTGTGCCCGGCGGCAGTGAGAGTTGGCTGTGTGCGCGGCGGCAGTGAGAGATGGCTGTGTGCGCGGCGGCAGTGAGAGATGGCTGTGTGTCCTGCGGCAGTGAGAGGTGGCTGTGTGTCCGGCGGCAGTGAGAGGTGGCTGTGTGCCCGGCGGCAGTGAGAGATGGCTGTGTGCCCGGCGGCAGTGAGAGATGGCTGTGTGCCCGGCGGCAGTGAGAGATGGCTGTGTGCCCGGCGGCAGTGAGAGATGGCTGTGTGCGTGGCGGCAGTGAGAGATGGCTGTGTGCCCGGCGGCAGTGAGAGTTGGCTGTGTGCGCGGCGGCAGTGAGAGATGGCTGTGTGCCCGGCGGCAGTGAGAGATGGCTGTGTGCGCGGCGGCAGTGAGAGATGGCTGTGTGTCCTGCGGCAGTGAGAGGTGGCTGTGTGTCCTGCGGCAGGGAGAGATGGCTGTGTGCCCGGCGGCAGTGTGAGATGGCTGTGTGCCCGGCGGCAGTGAGAGATGGCTGTGTGTCCGGCGGCAGTGAGAGATGGCTGTGTGCCCGGCGGCAGTTAGAGATGGCGGTGTGCCCGGCGGCAGTGAGAGATGGCTGTGTGCGCGGCGGCAGTGAGAGATGGCTGTGTGCGCGGCGGCAGTGAGAGATGGCTGTGTGCCCGGCGGCAGTGAGAGATGGCTGTGTGTCCGGCGGCAGTGAGAGGTGGCTGTGTGCCCGGCGGCAGTGAGAGATGGCTGTGTGTCCGGCGGCAGTGAGAGGTGGCTGTGTGTCCGGCGGCAGTGAGAGATGGCTGTGTGCCCGGCGGCAGTGAGAGATGGCTGTGTGTCCTGCGGCAGTGAGAGATGGCTGTGTGTCCGGCGGCAGTGAGAGATGGCTGTGTGTCCGGCGGCAGTGAGAGATGGCTGTGTGCCCGGCGGCAGTGAGAGATGGCTGTGTGCCCGGCGGCAGTGAGAGATGGCTGTGTGCGTGGCGGCAGTGAGAGATGGCTGTGTGCCCGGCGGCAGTGAGAGTTGGCTGTGTGCGCGGCGGCAGTGAGAGATGGCTGTGTGCGCGGCGGCAGTGAGAGATGGCTGTGTGTCCTGCGGCAGTGAGAGGTGGCTGTGTGTCCGGCGGCAGTGAGAGGTGGCTGTGTGCCCGGCGGCAGTGAGAGGTGGCTGTGTGCCCGGCGGCAGTGAGAGATGGCTGTGTGTCCGGCGGCAGTGAGAGATGGCTGTGTGCCCGGCGGCAGTGAGAGATGGCTGTGTGCGCGGCGGCAGTGAGAGATGGCTGTGTGCGCGGCGGCAGTGAGAGATGGCTGTGTGCGCGGCGGCAGTGAGAGATGGCTGTGTGTCCTGCGGCAGTGAGAGGTGGCTGTGTGTCCGGCGGCAGTGAGAGATGGCTGTGTGCCCGGCGGCAGTGAGAGATGGCTGTGTGTCCTGCGGCAGTGAGAGGTGGCTGTGTGTCCGGCGGCAGTGAGAGATGGCTGTGTGTCCTGCGGCAGTGAGAGGTGGCTGTGTGTCCGGCGGCAGTGAGAGATGGCTGTGTGCCCAGTGGCAGTGAGAGATGGCTGTGTGTCCGGCGGCAGTGAGAGTTGGCTGTGTGCGCGGCGGCAGTGAGAGATGGCTGTGTGCCCGGCGGCAGTGAGAGATGGCTGTGTGTCCTGCGGCAGTGAGAGGTGGCTGTGTGTCCGGCGGCAGTGAGAGATGGCTGTGTGCCCGGCGGCAGTGAGAGATGGCTGTGTGCCCGGCGGCAGTGAGAGATGGCTGTGTGCCCGGCGGCAGTGAGAGATGGCTGTGTGCCCGGCGGCAGTGAGAGATGGCTGTGTGCCTGGCGGCAGTGAGAGATGGCTGTGTGCGCGGCGGCAGTGAGAGATGGCTGTGTGCGCGGCGGCAGTGAGAGATGGCTGTGTGCGCGGCGGCAGTGAGAGATGGCTGTGTGCGCGGCGGCAGTGAGAGATGGCTGTGTGTCCTGCGGCAGTGAGAGGTGGCTGTGTGTCCGGCGGCAGTGAGAGATGGCTGTGTGCCCGGCGGCAGTGAGAGATGGCTGTGTGCCCGGTGGCAGTGTGAGATGGCTTTGTGTCCGGCGGCAGTGAGAGATGGCTGTGTGCCCGGCGGCAGGGAGAGATGGCTGTGTGTCCTGCGGCAGTGAGAGATGGCTGTGTGCCCGGCGGCAGTGAGAGATGGCTGTGTGCCCGGCGGCAGTGAGAGGTGGCTGTGTGCGCGGCGGCAGGGAGAGATGGCTGTGTGCCCGGCGGCAGTGAGAGATGGCTGTGTGCCCGGCGGCAGTGAGAGATGGCTGTGTGCCCGGCGGCAGTGAGAGATGGCTGTGTGTCCGGCGGCAGTGAGAGATGGCTGTGTGCCCGGCGGCAGTGAGAGATGGCTGTTTGCCCGGCGGCAGTGAGAGATGGCTGTGTGCCCGGCGGCAGTGAGAGATGGCTGTGTGCCCGGCGGCAGTGAGAGATGGCTGTGTGCCCGGCGGCAGTGAGAGTTGGCTGTGTGCCCGGCGGCAGTGAGAGTTGGCTGTGTGCGCGGCGGCAGTGAGAGATGGCTGTGTGCGCGGCGGCAGTGAGAGATGGCTGTGTGTCCTGCGGCAGTGAGAGGTGGCTGTGTGTCCGGCGGCAGTGAGAGATGGCTGTGTGCCCGGCGGCAGTGAGAGATGGCTGTGTGCCCGGCGGCAGTGAGAGATGGCTGTGTGCCCGGCGGCAGTGAGAGATGGCTGTGTGTCCGGCGGCAGTGAGAGGTGGCTGTGTGTCCGGCGGCAGTGAGAGATGGCTGTGTGCCCGGCGGCGGTGAGAGATGGCTGTGTGCCCGGCGGCGGTGGGAGATGGCTGTGTGCCCGGCGGCAGTGAGAGATGGCTGTGTGCCCGGCGGCAGTGAGAGATGGCTGTTTGCGTGGCGGCAGTGAGAGATGGCTGTGTGCCCGGCGGCAGTGAGAGATGGCTGTGTGTCCGGCGGCAGTGAGAGATGGCTGTGTGTCCGGCGGCAGTGAGAGGTGGCTGTGTGCCCGGCGGCAGTGAGAGGTGGCTGTGTGTCCGGCGGCAGTGAGAGATGGCTGTGTGCCCGGCGGCAGTGAGAGATGGCTGTGTGCGCGGCGGCAGGGAGAGATGGCTGTGTGCCCTGCGGCAGGGAGAGATGGCTGTGTGCCCGGCGGCAGTGTGAGATGGCTGTGTGCCCGGCGGCAGTGAGAGGTGGCTGTGTGCCCGGCGGCAGTGAGAGATGGCTGTGTGCGCGGCGGCAGTGAGAGATGGCTGTGTGTGCGGCGGCAGTGAGAGATGGCTGTGTGTGCGGCGGCAGTGAGAGATGGCTGTGTGTGCGGCGGCAGTGTGAGATGGCTGTGTGTCCGGCGGCAGTGAGAGATGGCTGTGTGCCCGGCGGCAGTGAGAGGTGGCTGTGTGTCCGGCGGCAGTGAGAGATGGCTGTGTGTCCTGCGGCAGTGAGAGATGGCTGTGTGTCCTGCGGCAGTGAGAGATGGCTGTGTGCCCGGCGGCAGTGAGAGATGGCTGTGTGCCCGGCGGCGGTGAGAGATGGCTGTGTGCCAGGCGGCGGTGAGAGGTGGCTGTGTGCCCGGCGGCAGTGAGAGATGGCTGTGTGCCCGGCGGCAGGGAGAGATGGCTGTGTGTCCTGCGGCAGGGAGAGATGGCTGTGTGCCCGGCGGCAGTGTGAGATGGCTGTGTGCCCGGCGGCAGTGAGAGATGGCTGTGTGCCCGGCGGCAGTGAGAGATGGCTGTGTGCCCGGCGGCAGTTAGAGATGGCTGTGTGGCCGGCGGCAGTGAGAGATGGCTGTGTGCGCGGCGGCGGTGAGAGATGGCTGTGTGCCCGGCGGCGGTGAGAGATGGCTGTGTGCCAGGCGGCGGTGAGAGGTGGCTGTGTGCCCGGCGGCAGTGAGAGATGGCTGTGTGCCCGGCGGCAGGGAGAGATGGCTGTGTGTCCTGCGGCAGGGAGAGATGGCTGTGTGCCCGGCGGCAGTGTGAGATGGCTGTGTGCCCGGCGGCAGTGAGAGATGGCTGTGTGCCCGGCGGCAGTGAGAGATGGCTGTGTGCCCGGCGGCAGTTAGAGATGGCTGTGTGGCCGGCGGCAGTGAGAGATGGCTGTGTGCGCGGCGGCAGTGAGAGATGGCTGTGTGCGCGGCGGCAGTGAGAGATGGCTGTGTGCCCGGCGGCAGTGAGAGATGGCTGTGTGTCCGGCGGCAGTGAGAGGTGGCTGTGTGCCCGGCGGCAGTGAGAGATGGCTGTGTGTCCGGCGGCAGTGAGAGGTGGCTGTGTGTCCGGCGGCAGTGAGAGATGGCTGTGTGCCCGGCGGCAGTGAGAGATGGCTGTGTGCCCTGCGGCAGTGAGAGATGGCTGTGTGTCCGGCGGCAGTGAGAGATGGCTGTGTGTCCGGCGGCAGTGAGAGATGGCTGTGTGCCCGGCGGCAGTGAGAGATGGCTGTGTGCCCGGCGGCAGTGAGAGATGGCTGTGTGCGTGGCGGCAGTGAGAGATGGCTGTGTGCGTGGCGGCAGTGAGAGATGGCTGTGTGCCCGGCGGCAGTGAGAGTTGGCTGTGTGCGCGGCGGCAGTGAGAGATGGCTGTGTGCGCGGCGGCAGTGAGAGATGGCTGTGTGTCCTGCGGCAGTGAGAGGTGGCTGTGTGTCCGGCGGCAGTGAGAGGTGGCTGTGTGCCCGGCGGCAGTGAGAGATGGCTGTGTGTCCGGCGGCAGTGAGAGATGGCTGTGTGCCCGGCGGCAGTGAGAGATGGCTGTGTGCCCGGCGGCAGTGAGAGATGGCTGTGTGCCCGGCGGCAGTGAGAGATGGCTGTGTGCGTGGCGGCAGTGAGAGATGGCTGTGTGCCCGGCGGCAGTGAGAGTTGGCTGTGTGCGCGGCGGCAGTGAGAGATGGCTGTGTGCGCGGCGGCAGTGAGAGATGGCTGTGTGTCCTGCGGCAGTGAGAGGTGGCTGTGTGTCCGGCGGCAGTGAGAGGTGGCTGTGTGCCCGGCGGCAGTGAGAGATGGCTGTGTGTCCGGCGGCAGTGAGAGATGGCTGTGTGCCCGGCGGCAGTGAGAGATGGCTGTGTGCCCGGCGGAAGTGAGAGATGGCTGTGTGCGCGGCGGCAGTGAGAGATGGCTGTGTGCGCGGCGGCAGTGAGAGATGGCTGTGTGTCCTGCGGCAGTGAGAGGTGGCTGTGTGTCCGGCGGCAGTGAGAGATGGCTTTGTGCCCGGCGGCAGTGAGAGATGGCTGTGTGCCCGGCGGCAGTGAGAGATGGCTGTGTGTCCGGCGGCAGTGGGAGATGGCTGTGTGCCCGGCGGCAGTGAGAGTTGGCTGTGTGCGCGGCGGCAGTGAGAGATGGCTGTGTGCGCGGCGGCAGTGAGAGATGGCTGTGTGTCCTGCGGCAGTGAGAGGTGGCTGTGTGTCCGGCGGCAGTGAGAGGTGGCTGTGTGCCCGGCGGCAGTGAGAGATGGCTGTGTGCCCGGCGGCAGTGAGAGATGGCTGTGTGCCCGGCGGCAGTGAGAGATGGCTGTGTGCCCGGCGGCAGTGAGAGATGGCTGTGTGCGTGGCGGCAGTGAGAGATGGCTGTGTGCCCGGCGGCAGTGAGAGTTGGCTGTGTGCGCGGCGGCAGTGAGAGATGGCTGTGTGCCCGGCGGCAGTGAGAGATGGCTGTGTGCGCGGCGGCAGTGAGAGATGGCTGTGTGTCCTGCGGCAGTGAGAGGTGGCTGTGTGTCCTGCGGCAGGGAGAGATGGCTGTGTGCCCGGCGGCAGTGTGAGATGGCTGTGTGCCCGGCGGCAGTGAGAGATGGCTGTGTGTCCGGCGGCAGTGAGAGATGGCTGTGTGCCCGGCGGCAGTTAGAGATGGCGGTGTGCCCGGCGGCAGTGAGAGATGGCTGTGTGCGCGGCGGCAGTGAGAGATGGCTGTGTGCGCGGCGGCAGTGAGAGATGGCTGTGTGCCCGGCGGCAGTGAGAGATGGCTGTGTGTCCGGCGGCAGTGAGAGGTGGCTGTGTGCCCGGCGGCAGTGAGAGATGGCTGTGTGTCCGGCGGCAGTGAGAGGTGGCTGTGTGTCCGGCGGCAGTGAGAGATGGCTGTGTGCCCGGCGGCAGTGAGAGATGGCTGTGTGTCCTGCGGCAGTGAGAGATGGCTGTGTGTCCGGCGGCAGTGAGAGATGGCTGTGTGTCCGGCGGCAGTGAGAGATGGCTGTGTGCCCGGCGGCAGTGAGAGATGGCTGTGTGCCCGGCGGCAGTGAGAGATGGCTGTGTGCGTGGCGGCAGTGAGAGATGGCTGTGTGCCCGGCGGCAGTGAGAGTTGGCTGTGTGCGCGGCGGCAGTGAGAGATGGCTGTGTGCGCGGCGGCAGTGAGAGATGGCTGTGTGTCCTGCGGCAGTGAGAGGTGGCTGTGTGTCCGGCGGCAGTGAGAGGTGGCTGTGTGCCCGGCGGCAGTGAGAGGTGGCTGTGTGCCCGGCGGCAGTGAGAGATGGCTGTGTGTCCGGCGGCAGTGAGAGATGGCTGTGTGCCCGGCGGCAGTGAGAGATGGCTGTGTGCGCGGCGGCAGTGAGAGATGGCTGTGTGCGCGGCGGCAGTGAGAGATGGCTGTGTGCGCGGCGGCAGTGAGAGATGGCTGTGTGTCCTGCGGCAGTGAGAGGTGGCTGTGTGTCCGGCGGCAGTGAGAGATGGCTGTGTGCCCGGCGGCAGTGAGAGATGGCTGTGTGTCCTGCGGCAGTGAGAGGTGGCTGTGTGTCCGGCGGCAGTGAGAGATGGCTGTGTGTCCTGCGGCAGTGAGAGGTGGCTGTGTGTCCGGCGGCAGTGAGAGATGGCTGTGTGCCCAGTGGCAGTGAGAGATGGCTGTGTGTCCGGCGGCAGTGAGAGTTGGCTGTGTGCGCGGCGGCAGTGAGAGATGGCTGTGTGCCCGGCGGCAGTGAGAGATGGCTGTGTGTCCTGCGGCAGTGAGAGGTGGCTGTGTGTCCGGCGGCAGTGAGAGATGGCTGTGTGCCCGGCGGCAGTGAGAGATGGCTGTGTGCCCGGCGGCAGTGAGAGATGGCTGTGTGCCCGGCGGCAGTGAGAGATGGCTGTGTGCCCGGCGGCAGTGAGAGATGGCTGTGTGCCTGGCGGCAGTGAGAGATGGCTGTGTGCGCGGCGGCAGTGAGAGATGGCTGTGTGCGCGGCGGCAGTGAGAGATGGCTGTGTGCGCGGCGGCAGTGAGAGATGGCTGTGTGTCCTGCGGCAGTGAGAGGTGGCTGTGTGTCCGGCGGCAGTGAGAGATGGCTGTGTGCCCGGCGGCAGTGAGAGATGGCTGTGTGCCCGGTGGCAGTGTGAGATGGCTTTGTGTCCGGCGGCAGTGAGAGATGGCTGTGTGCCCGGCGGCAGGGAGAGATGGCTGTGTGTCCTGCGGCAGTGAGAGATGGCTGTGTGCCCGGCGGCAGTGAGAGATGGCTGTGTGCCCGGCGGCAGTGAGAGGTGGCTGTGTGCGCGGCGGCAGGGAGAGATGGCTGTGTGCCCGGCGGCAGTGAGAGATGGCTGTGTGCCCGGCGGCAGTGAGAGATGGCTGTGTGCCCGGCGGCAGTGAGAGATGGCTGTGTGTCCGGCGGCAGTGAGAGATGGCTGTGTGCCCGGCGGCAGTGAGAGATGGCTGTTTGCCCGGCGGCAGTGAGAGATGGCTGTGTGCCCGGCGGCAGTGAGAGATGGCTGTGTGCCCGGCGGCAGTGAGAGATGGCTGTGTGCCCGGCGGCAGTGAGAGTTGGCTGTGTGCCCGGCGGCAGTGAGAGTTGGCTGTGTGCGCGGCGGCAGTGAGAGATGGCTGTGTGCGCGGCGGCAGTGAGAGATGGCTGTGTGTCCTGCGGCAGTGAGAGGTGGCTGTGTGTCCGGCGGCAGTGAGAGATGGCTGTGTGCCCGGCGGCAGTGAGAGATGGCTGTGTGCCCGGCGGCAGTGAGAGATGGCTGTGTGCCCGGCGGCAGTGAGAGATGGCTGTGTGTCCGGCGGCAGTGAGAGGTGGCTGTGTGTCCGGCGGCAGTGAGAGATGGCTGTGTGCCCGGCGGCGGTGAGAGATGGCTGTGTGCCCGGCGGCGGTGGGAGATGGCTGTGTGCCCGGCGGCAGTGAGAGATGGCTGTGTGCCCGGCGGCAGTGAGAGATGGCTGTTTGCGTGGCGGCAGTGAGAGATGGCTGTGTGCCCGGCGGCAGTGAGAGATGGCTGTGTGTCCGGCGGCAGTGAGAGATGGCTGTGTGTCCGGCGGCAGTGAGAGATGGCTGTGTGCCCGGCGGCAGTGAGAGATGGCTGTGTGTCCGGCGGCAGTGAGAGATGGCTGTGTGCCCGGCGGCGGTGGGAGATGGCTGTGTGCCCGGCGGCAGTGAGAGATGGCTGTGTGCCCGGCGGCAGTGAGAGATGGCTGTGTGCCCGGCGGCAGTGAGAGATGGCTGTGTGCGTGGCGGCAGTGAGAGATGGCTGTGTGCCCGGCGGCAGTGAGAGTTGGCTGTGTGCCCGGCAGTGAGAGTTGGCTGTGTGCGCGGCGGCAGTGAGAGATGGCTGTGTGCCCGGCGGCAGTGAGAGATGGCTGTGTGTCCGGCGGCAGTGAGAGATGGCTGTGTGCCCGGCGGCAGTGAGAGATGGCTGTGTGTCCGGCGGCAGTGAGAGATGGCTGTGTGCCCGGCGGCAGTGAGAGATGGCTGTGTGCCCGGCGGCAGTGAGAGATGGCTGTGTGCCCGGCGGCCGTGAGAGATGGCTGTGTGCCCGGCGGCAGTGAGAGTTGGCTGTGTGCGCGGCGGCAGTGAGAGATGGCTGTGTGCGCGGCGGCAGTGAGAGATGGCTGTGTGTCCTGCGGCAGTGAGAGGTGGCTGTGTGTCCGGCGGCAGTGAGAGGTGGCTGTGTGTCCGGCGGCAGTGAGAGATGGCTGTGTGCCCGGCGGCAGTGTGAGATGGCTGTGTGCCCGGCGGCAGTTAGAGATGGCTGTGTGTCCGGCGGCAGTGAGAGATGGCTGTGTGTCCGGCGGCAGTGAGAGATGGCTGTATGTCCGGCGGCAGTGAGAGGTGGCTGTGTGCCCGGCGGCAGTGAGAGATGGCTGTGTGCGTGGCGGCAGTGAGAGATGGCTGTGTGCCCGGCGGCAGTGAGAGTTGGCTGTGTGCGCGGCGGCAGTGAGAGATGGCTGTGTGCCCGGCGGCAGTGAGAGATGGCTGTGTGTCCGGCGGCAGTGAGAGATGGCTGTGTGCCCGGCGGCAGTGAGAGATGGCTGTGTGTCCGGCGGCAGTGAGAGATGGCTGTGTGCCCGGCGGCAGTGAGAGATGGCTGTGTGCCCGGCGGCAGTGAGAGATGGCTGTGTGCCCGGCGGCAGTGAGAGATGGCTGTGTGCCCGGCGGCAGTGAGAGTTGGCTGTGTGCGCGGCGGCAGTGAGAGATGGCTGTGTGCGCGGCGGCAGTGAGAGATGGCTGTGTGTCCTGCGGCAGTGAGAGGTGGCTGTGTGTCCGGCGGCAGTGAGAGATGGCTGTGTGCCCGGCGGCAGTGTGAGATGGCTGTGTGCCCGGCGGCAGTTAGAGATGGCTGTGTGTCCGGCGGCAGTGAGAGATGGCTGTGTGTCCGGCGGCAGTGAGAGATGGCTGTGTGTCCGGCGGCAGTGAGAGATGGCTGTGTGTCCGGCGGCAGTGAGAGATGGCTGTGTGCCCGGCGGCAGTGAGAGATGGCTGTGTGTCCGGTGGCAGTTAGAGATGGCTGTGTGTCCGGCGGCAGTGAGAGATGGCTGTGTGCGCGGCGGCAGTGAGAGATGGCTGTGTGCCCGGCGGCAGTGAGAGATGGCTGTGTGTCCGGCGGCAGTGAGAGATGGCTGTGTGCCCGGCGGCAGTGAGAGGTGGCTGTGTGCGCGGCGGCAGTGAGAGATGGCTGTGTGTCCGGCGGCAGTGAGAGGTGGCTGTGTACCCGGCGGCAGTGAGAGATGGCTGTGTGCCCGGCGGCAGTGAGAGATGGCTGTGTGCCCGGCGGCAGTGAGAGATGGCTGTGTGCCCGGCGGCAGTGAGAGATGGCTGTGTGCCCGGCGGCAGTGAGAGATGGCTGTGTGTCCTGCGGCAGTGAGAGATGGCTGTGTGCCCGGCGGCAGGGAGAGATGGCTGTGTGCCCGGCGGCGGCAGTGAGAGATGGCTGTGTGCCCGGCGGCAGTGAGAGGTGGCTGTGTGTCCGGCGGCAGTGAGAGATGGCTGTGTGCCCGGCGGCAGTGAGAGATGGCTGTGTGCCCGGCGGCAGTGAGAGATGGCTGTGTGTCCGGCGGCAGTGAGAGGTGGCTGTGTGTCCGGCGGCAGTGAGAGATGGCTGTGTGCCCGGCGGCGGTGAGAGATGGCTGTGTGCCCGGCGGCGGTGGGAGATGGCTGTGTGCCCGGCGGCAGTGAGAGATGGCTGTGTGCCCGGCGGCAGTGAGAGATGGCTATTTGCGTGGCGGCAGTGAGAGATGGCTGTGTGCCCGGCGGCAGTGAGAGATGGCTGTGTGTCCGGCGGCAGTGAGAGATGGCTGTGTGTCCGGCGGCAGTGAGAGATGGCTGTGTGCCCGGCGGCAGTGAGAGATGGCTGTGTGTCCGGCGGCAGTGAGAGATGGCTGTGTGCCCGGCGGCGGTGGGAGATGGCTGTGTGCCCGGCGGCGGTGAGAGATGGCTGTGTGCCCCGGCGGCAGTGAGAGATGGCTGTGTGCCCGGCGGCAGTGAGAGATGGCTGTGTGCGTGGCGGCAGTGAGAGATGGCTGTGTGCCCGGCGGCAGTGAGAGTTGGCTGTGTGCGCGGCGGCAGTGAGAAATGGCTGTGTGCGCGGCGGCAGTGAGAGATGGCTGTGTGTCCTGCGGCAGTGAGAGGTGGCTGTGTGTCCGGCGGCAGTGAGAGATGGCTGTGTGCCCGGCGGCAGTGAGAGATGGCTGTGTGCCCGGCGGCAGTGAGAGATGGCTGTGTGCCCGGCGGCGGTGAGAGATGGCTGTGTGCCCGGCGGCGGTGGGAGATGGCTGTGTGCCCGGCGGCAGTGAGAGATGGCTGTGTGCCCGGCGGCAGTGAGAGATGGCTGTTTGCGTGGCGGCAGTGAGAGATGGCTGTGTGCCCGGCGGCAGTGAGAGATGGCTGTGTGTCCGCGGCAGTGAGAGATGGCTGTGTGTCCGGCGGCAGTGAGAGATGGCTGTGTGCCCGGCGGCAGTGAGAGATGGCTGTGTGTCCGGCGGCAGTGAGAGATGGCTGTGTGCCCGGCGGCGGTGGGAGATGGCTGTGTGCCCGGCGGCAGTGAGAGATGGCTGTGTGCCCGGCGGCAGTGAGAGATGGCTGTGTGCCCGGCGGCAGTGAGAGATGGCTGTGTGCCCGGCGGCGGTGGGAGATGGCTGTGTGCCCGGCGGCAGTGAGAGATGGCTGTGTGCCCGGCGGCAGTGAGAGATGGCTGTGTGCCCGGCGGCAGTGAGAGATGGCTGTGTGCCCGGCGGCAGTGAGAGATGGCTGTGTGCGTGGCGGCAGTGAGAGATGGCTGTGTGCCCGGCGGCAGTGAGAGTTGGCTGTGTGCGCGGCGGCAGTGAGAGATGGCTGTGTGCGCGGCGGCAGTGAGAGATGGCTGTGTGTCCTGCGGCAGTGAGAGGTGGCTGTGTGTCCGGCGGCAGTGAGAGATGGCTGTGTGCCCGGCGGCAGTGAGAGATGGCTGTGTGCCCGGCGGCAGTGAGAGATGCTGTGTGTCCGGCGGCAGTGAGAGATGGCTGTGTGCCCGGCGGCAGTGAGAGATGGCTGTGTGCCCGGCGGCAGTGAGAGATGGCTGTGTGCCCGGCGGCAGTGAGAGATGGCTGTGTGCCCGGCGGCAGTGAGAGTTGGCTGTGTGCGCGGCGGCAGTGAGAGATGGCTGTGTGCGCGGCGGCAGTGAGAGATGGCTGTGTGTCCTGCGGCAGTGAGAGGTGGCTGTGTGTCCGGCGGCAGTGAGAGATGGCTGTGTGCCCGGCGGCAGTGAGAGATGGCTGTGTGCCCGGCGGCAGTGAGAGATGGCTGTGTGCCCGGCTGCAGTGAGAGTTGGCTGTGTGCGCGGCGGCAGTGAGAGATGGCTGTGTGCGCGGCGGCAGTGAGAGATGGCTGTGTGTCCTGCGGCAGTGAGAGGTGGCTGTGTGTCCGGCGGCAGTGAGAGATGGCTGTGTGCCCGGCGGCAGTGAGAGATGGCTGTGTGCCCGGCGGCAGTGAGAGATGGCTGTGTGTCCGGCGGCAGTGGAGATGGCTGTGTGCCCGGCGGCAGTGAGAGATAGCTGTGTGCCCGGCGGCAGTGAGAGATGGCTGTGTGTCCGGCGGCAGTGAGAGATGGCTGTGTGCCCGGCGGCAGTGAGAGGTGGCTGTGTGCGCGGCGGCAGTGAGAGATGGCTGTGTGTCCGGCGGCAGTGAGAGGATGGCTGTGTGCCCGGCGGCAGTGAGAGATGGCTGTGTGCCCGGCGGCAGTGAGAGATGGCTGTGTGCCCGGCGGCAGTGAGAGATGGCTGTGTGCCCGGCGGCAGTGAGAGATGGCTGTGTGCCCGGCGCAGTGAGAGATGGCTGTGTGCCGCGGCGGCAGTGAGAGATGGCTGTGTGCCGGCGGCAGTGAGAGATGGCTGTGTGCCCGGCGGCAGTGAGAGATGGCTGTGTGCCGGCGGCAGTGAGAGATGGCTGTGTGTCCGGCGGCAGTGAGAGATGGCTGTGTGCCGGCGGCAGTGAGAGATGGCTGTGTGCCGCTGGCGGCAGTGAGAGATGGCTGTGTGCCCGGCGGCAGTGAGAGATGGCTGTGTGTCCCGTGCGGCAGTGAGAGATGGCTGTGTGCCCGGCGGCAGTGAGAGATGGCTGTGTGCCCGGGCGGCAGTGAGAGATGGCTGTGTGTCCGGCGGCAGTGAGAGATGGCTGTTGTGCCCGGCGGCGGTGGAGATGGCTGTGTGCCCGCGGCAGTGAGAGATGGCTGTGTGCCCGGCGGCAGTGAGAGATGGCTGTGTGCCCGGCGGCAGTGAGAGGATGGCTGTGTGCCCGGCGGCGGTGGAGATG